>NW_027180951.1:0-25000 GCF_040956055.1 Brachionichthys hirsutus
CCATGATAATACATTCTACAGTATGTCTGTACGAATCTGCAGGTGGCATTAAAGGGAAAAAATGGGTATAACTAGAATTGACTATGAATATTTTTACAAAATGGAGTAGTTGTCGTATTTCTATCTGGATCAACGTGTCCGACCAAAAACCTCTTTCCTAGCTTGGCTAAACCCACATGAATACACAGAGTAAAATTATCTGCAGCAAATATATATATATATATATATATACCAATGAACAATTGAACTGCCTACACGCCATATTTGCAGTACTGTATATTCAGTAACACTGCCTACATGCCGGCACTCGAATCACCAACGTCTTCGTTCTCCTCCTCACACCAGGCCGACGATGAAGATGAACAATCTAACTTACTTTTCTACAAAACAGAGAAGACTCTCAACGGGAATGCCGCCAAACATGGCTGACATCGAGTGAGCGGCGGCCAGAAGCAGCCTGGTCAACTGGAGCCTTTTCTCCTCTGCTATGAACCGCCGTCCCCTTCCCCAGCCCCCCCCCCCCCCCTCGTCCTCCTCCTCTCCCCCATCCACGCTTCCCTGCTATACTTCAGCCTGTAATAACCACAGCATTAAAGCAAACAGAGACAATGGACTCTGAATGAATGAGTACATCTTGGATTTGGCCACATGGTGATAGCTGTAATTCCCCCCCCCCCCCCCTTGATGGGTCACACCATTACAATTACCCTGAAATATTTATGGAGACAAACAAAAGGCCTGATGTGTGCTGGAGTGGCTGCAGGGATTGGGTGGATTGATGGATGGAGTGTGAAAGGATCCTGCAGGTATATGAGGAGGAATATGGGGGGTGGAGGAAGGAAATCACAGTGCAATAAAAGCCCTCTCATTAGGTCCTGTCTTTATCACTGCAGCTCCTGTGAGACGTGGCAGATGAGAGGAGGGAACAGAAGGCCAGGAGGAGAGCACGGCTCAGATTAGGATCCTTATTGCTACGATAATCACTGTTTGTCATCCAGTGCGCACGTTTCACACCTGTGGTAAATGCAGACATCTAGTTTAGTTAGCACCACGGTCGCAGCGCTTTGTGTGGCGTATCACGTATTTTTCGTGTGTGGGAGAAAGAGAAAAAAGCAGCTCATGTATGTACGTGTGCACGTGAGAGTGAGAAAAAGAGTGTGAGGGGTGGTCACAATATGTGTGTGTGTTTGTGTGCGTGCGTGCGTGTGTGTTTTTGATGCATGGAGGGCTCGCACGTGAACACAAGAGCGGACGCATTTAGAATGAACAAATAGAAAAAGATAGAATTAAATAAATAAGTAACAATCACATGCATTGCTCTCGGTGCCTGGCAACCAGATCCCTCCGTTGCCTTGGAAACAGTTGCTACTGAATGTGAGGTGATTGGCAACCGTGACAACGAGGAGGGAATAACATTTGACCCCGCTTGCTGACGAGGAGAGGCGGGGAAGGGGGGGGGGAGAAAAAGAGAGGTAGAGGGAAGAGTAGATAGGAGATGCTATCAGAAAGTATTTAGAAATCTATCCTCTGAAGCTGCTTCGCTCTCACTCCTTCCTCAACCTCTTCCCTCTGGCTCACACACACACTTATCCTCACCATGCATTCACACACACACACACACACACACACACACACACACACACACACACACACACTTTCAATGCTTAAACATACCAGTACTCGTGCCAACTCAAACTCCCTCTCCGCCACCCACCGCCCCGTCTCTCGGACTCAGCTCACTAAATATGCACTTCCACTGTCAAATCTAAAATCTGCACGAGGCACATTAAAGATTGCACAAAGGCACGTTGGCTTCACCAGTGTTGTTCGACAGCGCACATACACTTAAATGCAAGTGTGGCCCCACACCATAAAGAACACAACACCTAGTAATCACAGAGCCATTGTTGTGCTCCTGAAGCTACACTATGTGAAACAGAAGGCTGTGAAATCTCAGCCGGCTCCAGTGCCAAGAGGAGAACCCCCCCCCCCCTCTCGCCTTCCCCCTCTTCCATTTCCCATCCGATTGCACTTTTCATCTTTCCATCCCTCTCCTCACTCTTCCCCTCTCTCTGCCTGGCTAAACTAATAAGGGTGTGATTAATGGTCTGCTAATTGCTGTAATCTCGGTTAATTAGAGTGGAGATTCTTCAGTGGTGGAGAGCTTAGGGAGAGATGCATGTTGCACTGATCTGCAGGAGGAGCTGGCATGCAGCACTCGCACCTTGACCAGAAGAAGTGCACTCAGTGGCTCGTATAGTACGGTATCACTTTTACGCAGTGACACATAAATGATGCTTTTGAAACAGTAGATATAGGATGATGAGCGATTTGGGTGTTTGCCACTGTGCTGTGCTGTGCATTGTGTGTGTGTTTTTGTGTGTGTGTGGGGGGGGGTTGGTCCAGAATTCTCTGATCTCCCTCAGGTCTCCATTAGGGCTGCAAATAACTATCAGCGTTCAGCATGTTGGATGTTGGATCCTGTGCAGCCAGATAATACTTCACACGCTTGCGATGCAGTTCCAGTTGTATCTTAAAAGCTGCTCAGAGTGAATGAATGAAATGGAAGCGCATAAAGAAGCACGCCCTTCTTCTTTCTCTCACTCCATCACCTCTATGGCAGCATCCTCAGCTCCTTGCGTCTACATGTGTTCGTCGATTCGTTCTTCTACAATAAGAAGCCTCGTTTTGTAAATGTTTGACCCATGTCCCGATCTGCTCCCCTCGGATTGGAAGATAAACTGCATCTCATTTGTTGAGTCCCTGTACAGTAACAGAGAAATGATTTCTCTTCCACCCCTGAGTTAAATAAATAAAGAATAGATGTTCTGGTTTCATTTAGTTGTGCTCAAAGTAAAAAGAAAAGAAAAAAGAATGAATAACCTCCTCATTGCCATCTTTAAAAATTCAGGCCCTCTCCAAACAAAAGGATTGATTTTTTTTCTTCAATCCTCGTTAAAATTCTCGGCTACTTGCCCAGCGCCATGGATAATGTATAAAGTGATGCTCACCGCATCCCCCGTTTTATGTTTGATGTCATGGTGCAGCCATTAAACGGCGACACCTCGGGTCTGAAACATTAAATATTTTGCTTGCTGTGAATTACATTTGGTGGCGTGCAGCAAAGAGGAGAATAGATTGTGATGTTCAGGCTGGACTCCAGGTGAATTCTGGGAGTGTGGAGGTTCAGCTGGTTCACATTTTTCACCAAGTCCCATTCAAATATAAATGCTGCTATAAAAAAAAGTAATTCAGGACACCTTTTTATTTTTATTTTTGCCATCATGACTTCGTATTTATGTGGCTTTTAATGTGTGTGTTTCTTTTCTGCTACATTTGGCAAAGTCTAAACTTTTTTGTACCCATTTACCCCGTCTGCAGCATCTGGTGTGTCTCTCTGGGAGTGTTTCTAACTGAGAGGTGTGAAGACTGAAGCCTCGGACCTGCAGGACATGCATGCACACAGTGTCACATGCACAGAATCCCCCCCACACACACACACACAGATGCGCACACGCCCTCACACGGGGCGCTCGAGGCAGATGTGGCAGCGTGGACATGAAACCGGTGTCGCACCTCTTGCGGTGAAGTGGGCTTTCAGGTAACCCAGAGTGACAGCTAAGAGTCTGCAGGACGCCGTCCAGACAGGTGAGGAGCAAGACAGCTGGACAGCCTTCCAGATGTGGCAGAATTAGTCAAACACCCACACACACACACACACACACACACCAGATGTGGCAGTGGGAGTCATAACACAGTAGACCCCATCTGCTCACATGTCAAGACAAAGGAGTAGCAGCTGATGGCGCTGATCAAACCTCCTGACGTGGAGGACGAGTGGGGTTAAATCACACTGACAGTGGTTGTAGGTGCATATAAACGGCACGCGTGTGTGTGTGTGTGTGCGTCGATTTCAGTCTGTGAACCCTCACTGACAATGGCAATAAACACCTTCTGATTCTGATTCTGATAATATTTTAAGTCAATAAATGTAGTCGGCTACATATGGCGCTCAGGATCAGCACTGGACAGCTCCATAGGTAGCCGGCTACCTATGGAGCTGTCCGGTGCTGATCCTGAAAGTGACGTCTTTTCCGCTGCATTGACTCGGGGAATGTTCTTTATCTTGCCCACTTTGGTTGGTTTTTTTGGTTTGCGCATGTCCATGACAAGACAAGGTGGTGGCTTTTTGGTTTTGCTTTGATTTTGTATCGATTAGCTTTGTTCCTGATTGATTGCATTTTAATGGAACTTTTCCACATTATTAGATGTGTTAATTTATTCCCATCACAAACTTTGGTTCATACTTATGATTTATCTCATTTACAGTATGGCTTTATCTCTAACAATTTTTAAGTTACAACCTTTTAAAAAAAGTGATATCAAAACGGAATATTTTATTGTAATTTAAAAGAGTTTAAAAAATAAAGTTATTTAACAGCATGTTAAGGAGTAGTTACATTTTACATTAAATGACATTACATTTAGTTACATTCTTTACTGTGTTACAGTTTACATTTGGCCTTTGGAGGGCAAACATAATGCTAATGTGGCCCTTGGAGAAAATGAGTTTGACACTCCTGCCCTAAGATGACATAACATGAAAAGCAGCCTCGTACTTGGATACATGTCAGAGGTTGAATGAATACTAGTAATTGTCCTTCTTGTAACTGTACATTGAATATTCAGTGTGTGTAATGCTGCCGGCTCTGGTCTGCAAATATTCATCTACGCATGGGCAGCTTTTCTGCTGCATTTTGTTAGTTGTAACAGGAGTTAGTTTAGTTGTGTGGGCGTACAATGGAATAGATTGCGCATGGCTCTCCACAAACTTATGGCCAGCCCCCCCTCCTGTCTTTTTGACACCTCCACACACACACACACACACACACACATACTGGGACCTGGCACAGGCTGATCCGCCACTCGTTCCAGTCCAACTGCTTTACATTCGTACCACCAACATTATGTAACGTGGCATGAAGCTACACTTAAAATTCAGGCTTGCAGGAGATGGGCTCTGTCCGGTGGGATTTTGAAGTTTTATTTGCTCATTCTCTACTTTACCCCCCCCCCCCCCCAAAAAAAAAGAAAAAAAACACAACAACATTTGTTTGGAGTATTTTCTTGATGTAACACGTTGAACAAAAGGAGAGCCGATCCCCTCTGAAGTACCATTAGAAGACAGAATCAAGTGCGCCATCTGGTGTTTGTCAGGAGAACAACAACCGCATGATGCGGTCGCCCTCCGCGATCACATTGTGTTCCATCACATCTTAATGTGTGATTACTGCACAGTCACGTCGCTCCTCTCAGGGACAAATTACTCATGTTTTATTTATCTGCTGGGGGAAGCTTTTTTTTGTGTGGTATTGCGAGGCAACCCCACCCATTGGGGGATGGTGGGTGGGCATGCACCAGCGACTGCTCTGTTGGTGTGTGATCCAGTGGTATTGGTGCAGGTTCCAAGACTACATGAATTGGGGGGGGGGGGGGGGGGGGCATGCATAAAGCATCCGCTGTGGAGTACCCCAAAGGGGAGCCACCTTTGTGTTGCTATACGTAATTAAAACAATTAATTCTGCTCTGTGTAAAATGATCTAAAATTCTCCCTGATTTAAGTTTATATGATTCTTAATGATAGCAGGGGGATTTCTGCCGATGAGAGACCAGAGAGAAAAAACGAAATAACCATAAAAGATGGATCTTAATTTTTATTACACTTGAGCTTCAGCCTCTCTTTGCAAAAAATAAATATATATATATGCACAGTGGAATCTCGGTTGTCGAACGTAAGCACAAGATGAATGCCCATTTACATGCCTACAGTTATATTCATATGTAACTACGTGTATCTAAATAACAGATAATACATTTAACCCAATCCTGTATCATTTACATACATTTTTGGCTGCAGTGTCAGGAGGGAGGTGGAGGGACGAAGGATTATTCCTTTGAATAATCACTACTTTACTATTTTCTTTTCCAGTAGAATTACTGCGGGCTTTGTTTGGATCCATGGCTAAGAGCTCAGAAGAATAAATGCAACCCAAAAAAAACACACACACACACAAAGTGAAACATTTGCACAGTGTTTCTTACCAGTTTGTCCATCTGGATCTCGAATTCCCACAGGACCTACTCTTGATTGTTCTCGACCACCTTTGGAGGTGTCCTCCATCCCTGGTGGTCTCCAGTCCGTATTCGGTACAGATGTTCCTGTACACTGTGTCGGCTACCTGGTTATGTCGTTCCATGTATGCCTTGCCTGCCAGCATCTTACACCCTGCTGTGATGTGCTGCACTGTCTCAGGGGCTTATTTGCGCAATCTGAACCTGTTTGGAATTGACAGATAACCGTTGGAATAATGTCTTGGGTGGGGTGGGGGGTAGGGTGTTGAGTGCTGTGGTTGACTTCTAACACTAAAACATCGGAGAGATGTGATGCCTAACCCTAATTTATCGATGAGGTCACCGGCAGCATCTTCCAGACATAAAGATCCCTACTGGAGAATGTTCGTTCAGATTTTCACAGCAATTTCTACAATATAAAAGCACTTCTGCAGAAATGCTGCCACTATTTTAAATCGCGTGTTTATTTTTTGCAATAGTAACTAATAATACAAATAATTAGTCTCCTCCTGAGATAATTAAATATTTTGTTGAAACACTCCTCACAGGGTCTGGGGGAGGTTCATAATTACAGCACAATTATTTATTCCTCCAAGTGTTTTCTGGGGATTACATCTGATGTTAAACATTTAATAAAAGCACCGACTTAAACTCTCTTTGTGAAACGGGGCGCTGAGAAGCATCGACACGTTCCCCGTCATGCTGATCAGTGTCTGAATGTCAGTTCCTGAATGTTATTCTGGAAGCCGACTCCTTTGTGACACATCCAGGTTTCTGCTACAGGCATTCAGTTGGCTTCCTGATCCTGAACATATCGATCCTCATGCAACAGATGGCTCCCGATTTTCAAGCAATTTTATTACTCCCTGTCAAATGCTGTAAAATCACTTTCTTCCCCACTTGTGTGCACTTGTACTTTCCTTGTACTTGTATGCTCTCCAGATAACCTAATATCCTCTCGAGCCTTCTCTCACTGCCTGATTGTGTTTTATAGGTTATTGGAAAAAAATATCCAATCTGAGCTCCAAATGCTGCCGGCCTCAAGCTAAACCCGCTGACATTTCTTCCGTCTCATGGCTCCAGAGAAAAAAGACTGAAGACTTAGATTTATTTTTTTTAAACTAATCAGAAGCTGAACTTTTGAGCTGAGCCTGGCAGAGCCCCGTGGGCAGAGGCCCGGCCACCAGGCGCTCGCATATGAACCCCGACCCCAGGCCTGGCTCTAGCATGGGGCCCCGGTTGCGCCATATTGGGCAACGTTACTGTTCTCGATTGAAAAAAAAATAACGTCATGTTGAAATGAGTTTCCTCCGCAGGGAGGCTGGGCCCACCCTTAGTGACAGGGGGAGGAGCTCATTCACCAGGGAGGAACTCGGATTAGAGCCGCTGCGCCTCCACATCGAGTGGAGTCAGCTTAGGTGGCTGGGGCATCAATTTCGGATGCCCCCTGGGGAGGTGTTCCGTGCGTGTCCCGCTGGGAGGAGGTCCCAGGGAAGGGCCAGGACGTGCTGGAGAGACTATTTCTCTCAGCTGACCGGGGGAACACCTCAGGATCACCCTGGAAGAGCCGGAGGAGATGGCTGGGGAGAGGAAAGTCTGGAAGTCCCTGCTGAGACTGTTGCCTCCGCGACCCGGCACCGGAGAAGCGGTGAAAGATGGATGGATGTGTGGCGGGGATGTGTTCCAACACAGGTTTCTCTGCCAGTTTGGATGATGATGATGATGATTATTATTATTAGTATTAGTATTATTAGTAGTATTATTATTATTATGCTTCAGTATCTGACTTTGGATGCTGATGTTTAAACTTTACCTCCATGAAAAGGCCGAGCCTGTGTAGTTGCAGAGGTACAAATAGGACGTCAGCATTCGGGGGGGGGGGGGGGGGGGGTGGGGTAGTAGATGATCACCTTTTGAATTCATCAAAAATAATATCACCATGGTTACTGGGTGGACACGGCTGATGTTTTCCTCCCTATACTCAACCTGGCACAACAGATCCAGTGTCTTCCTCAACCAAAAGCAAACATGGACCCAGACAGATCCGCTCCGGATCGCTGCAACTTCTACTTTACATCAAATACATGTCTGTCCAGCGCTAACCAATCGCCTCTTTGTCCTGGGCTTAAAGCCAAACTCCTTCTCCTTCCAGGAAATGCCCTGGTAAAAAAAAAAAAAAGAAAAAGCCTGCCCTTCCTCCTTCCTTCTGGCTGTAAGTAGCCTGCTGTGTTAAATTACGGCCTAATTTAATAAACAGTGGTGCTGTTGTCCTCACTATGATCATCATTCCAGGTTAATGACAGGAAGTTGTCGGGTGCATGAAAATTCCACGCTTGAAAATGTAAACGATCTGATTGATTTGATGAGTCTGACTGAATTCATTCATTCAATCGGGTTACGAATGATTTCACAAAAGCCTTCAGGCAGTTTCAACGCAGAGACTTTCCGCATTGATTTGATTAGTAACGTTATAGTTGCACGTTGCATTTGCATGTAATGAGTGCGTTTCTATTTCCGTGGGAGTCGTCTGGTGGCTTCGCAGTGGCGCGTGGAGGTCGAGGAGAGTTCAGGAGGCTCAGCCTGAAGGAGGACGCTGCTCTGGCGTCTGGTGTCTTGGCATCAGATGCCTTTTCCGTTTTGTTTTTTGTTTTTTCATTTCAAGGTGTCCGAAAGATTGACTTTGCAATCCGACGCAGTGGTAACGCAACAGCTCCTGTTTGCACACTGGCAAACACACGCTTGGCTTATGATCTGGAATTAGTGCAATGAATTATTTCCCCCCACAGCTCTTTACTTGCTGATGATTGATATCGCATCTGCTTGCAGAGGATGTTTAGTAAATCTGTGAGGCTCTTTATTGTTAGAGGAGGGATTTGATTCATTCCATCTCAAAGCCCCTCTTAAATCGACACAAACGTAATTTATCCATCCCTGCGTGCTCTCTCTCTCTCTCTCTCTCTCGCTCTCTCTCTCCCTCTCTCTCTCTCTCTCCCCTCTCTCTCTCTCTCCCTTGCTGCCTCAATCAGGCTTATTTCCTCTCTGCCGGACAGGAAAGGAAATTTTCACCTTAAAATCAAATTCTCTTTAAATTTGTATTGCGTCAGGCCTCAATCTCATTTTGATGCTGCTTGCTGGTTGCATCGACTTGTGATGCAGAGGACGTCTCCTACAGCATTCTCATCTCAAGGCTGCATCTGGCTCCATATTTCATGAGCATTGTGAGCTTCGCATATCTGCTCGCTCAGTCAAAGTGCACTCCATTCCCCAGCTCTGACTCAGGCACCGCTTTAATAGAAGCAACGGAATGATTCCTTTCAGTGCGCTTCAATAGAGCCCGCACATTCGTAATTATCTTTCAAATATCTGTCATTGTGTTGGTTTTACCCTTGCTCCCAAGGCTACCTAGTAAACATGCAGAACATTTCAAAGCAGGAGCATGAATGTGCGAGTGTGTGTGTGTGTGTGTGTGTGTGTGTGTGTGAGGTTGAACCATACAAGCAACCTTGAATCAGCTATTCACTCTGCAGAGCTGACAGAACAAAGACGTCAGACAGCTGCCATGACATACAACCATCCACTCCAGAATCAATGACTTATTAGTGGGCAGGACTGACCCCCCCCCCCCCCCCCCCCTTGCATTTCCTTTGACTGCACCATATGAAGGCTCCTCATGAATTCATACATTATCCTGCGGCTGAGTGTGTCGCCTCCTTCTGTCCAGGAGTGACTGAGTGTGTTCTCCTGCTGTAAGTGTATGTGTGTGTGTGGGGGTAGGTGTGCTGTGACTTTAAGATAAATATTTTAAAACGATAACCTTATCGAATCCAATCTTATTTTACCTTAATAGAGCACATCTCTGTGTGCTTACTCCAGTCCGACCAGAGGGATCCGCTGTAATTTAGCTGACTTTGCTTATGCGTTGTCTGTTCCTGCCTACAATGAGCTGCGGATGCAATCTCTACAGCGACACCAATCAAGTGCAGATGGGATTGACTGCAGCACCGCTCTTTGCCGCCACTCATGGGAGGCTTTGTGAGACAGAGACGAGGCCTTTCTGCGTGGAGTCCGTACGGCATCCCTGGTTTCGCTGCAGGTACGTCAGTTTCATTCGACAGTGCGAAAACATACAAGGGAGATTAATTAGTGAATCTTAAGCAGCCCTTCGATTCTATATGTTATGCCTGAAAAGCAGGGGTGTCAAACTCATTTTCTCCACGGGCCACATTAGCATTATGTTTGCCCTCCAAAGGCCAAATGTAAACCGTAACACAGTAAAAATGTAACTAAATGTAATGTCAATTAATGTAAAATAAATGTAACTACTCCTTAACATGCTGTTAAATAACTATTTATTTATTTATTTAACTCTTTAGCCACCACAGTAATTATAATAAAATATTCAGTTTTGATATCACTTTTTTAAAAGGCTGTAACTTAATAATTGTTAGAGATAAAGCCATACTGTAAATGAAAAAAATCATAAGTATTAACCAAAGTTTGTGATGGGAATAAATTAACACATCTAATAATGTGGAAAAGTTCCATTCAAATGCAATCATCACGCAGGTACAAAGATAATCGATACAAAATCAAAGCAAAACCAAAAAGCCACCACCTTGTCTTGTCATGGACATGCAGAAACCAAAAAAACCAACCAAAGTGGGCAAGATAAAGAACATTCCCCGAGTGAATGCCGCGGAAAAGACGTCACTTTCAGGATCAGCACTGGACAGCTCCATATATTGCTGACTACCTATGGAGCTGTCCAGTGCTGATCCTGAGCACCAGATGTTGCCGGCTATATATGGAGCTGTCCAGCGCTGAAGTTCGCCTTCAGGATCAGCACTTGTGTTATAACATAAATCCTTTCAATTGATCAGGTTAAGTAAACCACACTACTCCATCGATCAATAATCAAACATATTCAATGAAATAATATTAAATAATAAATAAAGAGAAATATCATCCAAGACAAGTTATGGCATTAACTTTGTTCAAAACTCTTTTGTCACAGTTGAGAGGAGCAGAACTGCAGAACAACCAACAAATGTGGGCTGTTAAGAACATGTGTGACAGATGCAGCATTTTACAAAAACAAATGTCTGCACACAGCTCTCGGGGGCCACACAAAATTACTTGGCCCCCGGGCCTTGAGTTTGACACATGTGCTGTAAAGTAACCCACTGCTCAAACAACATCAGCTGGGATAGGCTCCAGCAGCAATGCACAAGGCAAGCAGTGACAGAAAATGGATGAATGAACTTTGGTCGAAACGGATCCCCGTCTGGATACCAAAAAAATCTAGATTTTACCATTTACTTTTTCCACAAAAATCCTACATTATATTCAATTAACTTGCCAAAAACCACAGTCACAAAGGGGTCCGAGGCAAAATGTCTTCTGGATCTGATCCAGAATGCAGTCATGAAAAAATATGACATTTCAACATTGAAAACTCCATTTATGGATTAAAAAATCAGTTAAAAATACACATCAACTCTGATTCACTTTCACTTTTCATGGCTTTTTGTATAAAGATACCAAGAACAATTCATAACCGTTTGATGATGACCCAGGGATGTTTAAAAATACACACCCACACACGCACACACATTCAATTACCTAAATGAATTGTGTGAATTCAATTGTTAAAGGTATATTTCATTTAATCTAAAACTGTAAATAAATTCCAAAATAAGACTATCATCCATCCATCTTCCACCGCTTACCCAGGTCCGGATCATGGGAGGCAACAGTCTCATCAGGGATTCCCAGACTTCCCTCTCCCCAGTCACCTCCTCTAGCTCTTCCGGGGGGAATCCCGTGGCGTTCCCAGGCCAGCCGAGAGACATAGTCTCTCCAGCGTATCCTAGGTCTTCCCCGAGGCCTCCTCATGGTGGGACATGCCGGGAACATCTCCCCAGAGAGGCGTCCAGGAGGCATCCGAAATAGATGCCCCAGCTACCTCAGCTAACTCCTCTCCATGTGCAGGAGCAGCGGCTCTACTCCGAGCTCCTCCCTGGTGACTGAGCTCCTCATCCTGTCTCTAAGGGTGAGCCCGGCCTCCCTGCGGAGGAAGCTCATTTCTGCAGCTTGCATCCGGGGTTTTGTCCTTCCGGTCATGACCCAAAGTTCATGAGCGTAGCTGAGAGCTGCGTCTTTTGGCTCAGCTCCTTCTTCACCACGACAGACAGACACATCGACTGTGCAGCTGCTGCACCGATTATTCTGTCAATCTCACGCTCCATCCTTCCCTCACTCGGAATCAAGACCCAAAGATACTTGAACTCCTCCACTTGAGGCAAAGACTCCCCACCAACATGGATAGGATTCCCCCTTGAACTGCCCCCTTATCGTGGGCGACGTGGGCTCCGATCCCCTGACACAGAGACTAAGACTATCATTTTTGGTGTAAGTCCGGAGGTTTGCGCTCTCCGAGTGCTTTTCGAGTTATTATTATTATTAGTAGTAGTAGTAGTAGTAGTAGTAGTAGTAGTAGTAGTTGTACACCTCCAAACTACCTAGAGATAACTTTCTGTTATGATCTGGTGCTATAGAAATAAAGATTTGTTGAATTGAATAGTATTTCCACTTTGAGTTTATTGAGATGCAAAGCGCATTCTGCAGTAACATTACAGCTCATTCCATGTGCTTGCTGTTAAATGCAATACGAGTTATATATATTATACATATATTTTGTGATACTTGAGATCTCTTACCTGTATTGATTGTGTACTTTAATTGTGAGACCTTAAAACAGTATTTTGAGAACTCCAAAAAGAAAACAAAAGCAGATTTTTCTTCTTTCTCATTTATAATAATCTTGTCCATCCAGACAAGCATCATTTTCTCTCTGTGCCGGATGGACTACACTGCCATACAACTACTACTGTTTGACTGTCCCCCATTCTATCTAATAAATATATTCATCATCAGCATCATAACCGATAGGGCCAGCGTCAGCAGCTCGAATCCCGGCTCTGACTGTCCACATGTTGAAGTGTCCTTGGGCAAGTCACTGAACCCCAAATTGCCCCCAGCAGGCCTGGCAGCTCCTTGCATGGCCGCTTCAGGCACCAAGAAGGTCCTGTGTTCGAATCCACCTGTGACCTTTCTGCGTTGTTCTCCAGCTTCCTTCCAGAAAGGAGGCGACTATGAATTGTCTGTAATTCTTTTATGTGACCATACCCGGTCACCTCCTTGCCCAATATCAGCTGGGATAGGATCCCTAGTGATGCTGAAAAGAATCTAATCTGAAAACAGATGTAAAGTGCGTTTAAAATAAAATGTATTATTATAACGTTGCCCAAAGTTGTCCGAGGGACCGCTCGGGGAGTTTGTGCGTGTTTGCGCAGACGCATGAACAATCAGAGGGAACATTGCGTTCTGTGTGGATGAAACTTTTCTTCTCCATTCATAACTCCGAGCAGATGGCGGCGAGGAGGGGCCATTGCAGCCGCTGGGAGGCGGAGGCGGCGGCGGCGGCGGCGCCTGCGTAGCGGAGGAGCCGCTTCCCTTCCCTTCTTCTCCCGGGGTCGCGCTGCCAGCGGGCGTCATCGCGTTAGCTAGCCCTGCTAGCCCCCGCTAGCTAACGCCAAGTTGTGAGAACGTGGAGAGACGGCGGCTCGGACGCGCGCACAGACCGATGCGACGGACCGCAGGTAAAACTCCCTGCTGCCCCCATCCCATCCGCAGCGCGTTCTGCGTTTATCTCACGCAATGCGGGCGTTTTGAAACATTTACAGCCCCGCAACAACTGCGGCTTGTCGTGGCAGTCGTTGCTGTTTTTTGCGTCTCGGAGGAATTGCACGCGCAATAATCCTAATAATAGCCGGCAGTCATGTTCTGTGCGCCTGTTTCACTCCAACAACAACGGATATGTGGCGGAGGAGCAGCGCGTTACCGGTAAATATGCGCCTCTGGGCTGCGCACGCCGGCTGCTATTACGCGTATTATGGCGCACAAGACTCCACATCGCAGACTGGAGCGTCTCGTCTCGTCATCGTAAGACTGAACGTTCGTGTTTAAACTGGGAAGACAACCTCCGTGTGCGCGTCCGCGTTCGTGTCAGGAGTAGCCCGTGGTGTTGTGAGCCGGCTAACCTGGTCTGGCGTAGCAATGCGGTAGACGGGGGGGGCGCGGGGGGGCTATTATTTACGTTTAGTCGATATGTCTCCGGGTCATGGTTTGCTGACAGCAGCAAGATAGACCAGCTGGACAAGGTCAAACTCACGAATGAAGAATAGCGATGAATTATTCAGGCTGCACATGATCAGCATGCTCCAGGAATGCGCGCTCCTGCTTCAGGGGACAATGCGCGCTCCTTCAGGGGACAATGCGCGTCTCGCTTCAGGGGACAATGCGTGTCTCGGTGCGTTTTGTCTCCTGCAGTAAACTTCTATGTTGCTTCTGGTCAAATGGACCAAATGTATAAGTTGTCTCTCTTAAGGTTGCTGATCATTTAATGTGATTGTCTTAAGGTTCCCTGACTTTGATCACATGACATCAGAACACTGCAGTTGGTGTATAATAGTATATGCATGTATACATGTGTATATGCATGTATATACAGTGTGTATATGTATGCAGGCTTCTTTGAACAGACACGCCTTTTTAAGGCCGTGCTCTCAGTTCATCCTGTTGCATTCTGTGACTGTTCACATGATGATGAATATATTTATTAGATAACTATGGATTACCTTTTAGACAGTGATATCGATGAGGAGGAGAGAAGCCAGGACATTTACAGTGAAGAGGATTTATTTGTTTAGTAAAGTTATTGTTCTGGGACGTATTCCGACGTTCTCTTTGTAATATGGTGGAGTTTTCACGTGTAGATTTGGGCTTCTGTTGTCTTCTGATTAAATCTTTCCGCTTCTGAGCAGGAACACGAGGGCCGTTGTTTTGTGCCACGAGTTCGTTCCTTTAAATGATTTCAGAATAAGAAGTCTGTGATAAGTAGCACAATATATGTCATCTATTTGATTTTAAACATACTTTACAGGATAAGTGAGGCCTGCAGGCCTGTGATCTCTTAACAGGCGACTTTACCAACAACAAAGGAGAGTGGCTTATCCCACTCTTCCCTGGTTATCCCACTCTTCCCTGGTTATCCCACTCTTCCCTGCTTATCCCACTCTTCCCTGCTTATCCCACTCTTCCCTGCTTATCCCACTCTTCCCTGGTTATCCCACTCTTCCCTGGTTATCCCACGCGTCCCTGGTTATCCCACTCTTCCCTGGTTATCCCACTCTTCCCTGGTTATCCCACTCTTCCCTGGTTATCCCACTCTTCCCTGCTTATCCCACTCTTCCCTGCTTATCCCACTCTTCCCTGGTTATCCCACACGTCCCTGGTTATCCCACGCTTCCCTGCTTATCCCACTCTTCCCTGGTTATCCCACACGTCCCTGGTTATCCCACTCTTCCCTGCTTATCCCACTCTTCCCTGCTTATCCCACTCTTCCCTGGTTATCCCACACGTCCCTGGTTATCCCACTCTTCCCTGCTTATCCCACTCTTCCCTGCTTATCCCACTCTTCCCTGCTTATCCCACTCTTCCCTGCTTATCCCACTCTTCCCTGGTTATCCCACTCTTCCCTGGTTATCCCACTCTTCCCTGGTTATCCCACACGTCCCTGGTTATCCCACACTTCCCTGGTTATCCCACTCTTCCCTGGTTATCCCACACTTCCCTGGTTATCCCACTCTTCCCTGGTTATCCCACTCTTCCCTGCTTATCCCACTCTTCCCTGCTTATCCCACTCTTCCCTGGTTATCCCACACGTCCCTGGTTATCCCACGCTTCCCTGGTTATCCCACTCGTCCCTGGTTATCCCACTCTTCCCTGGTTATCCCACTCTTCCCTGCTTATCCCACACGTCCCTGGTTATCCCACACTTCCCTGGTTATCCCACTCGTCCCTGGTTATCCCACTCTTCCCAGGTTATCCCACTCTTCCCTGGTTATCCCACTCTTCCCTGGTTATCCCACTCGTCCCTGGTTATCCCACACGTCGCTGGTTATCCCACTCTTCCCTGGTTATCCCACTCTTCCCTGCTTATCCCACTCTTCCCTGTGCAGCATGTTTTTTTTGGAAATGGACAACTTTGTCTTTTTGTCTCTACTTGCTTCAGTTTTCCTTTCCAGGCTCTTGTTCTTTCACTTTATTTCCTTCTATTTCGACGCAACAGCATCGATGACATTGCACACCTAAAAATAGCACCGAACGCAGGCTACACACCTCAAGTTTCAACTGCCTGCAGGAGGCTAAATGAATGGGTTTGTGTTGCAGTCATTATATAAGGCTTCGACCTTTTATGTATTGCATGAGGCTAATCGTCAGTAAGTGGTTTAGATGGTGTGGTTTGTTCTACGGTTCTAGTGTATGTATTATCAGGGCAGAGTCCAGACCCCATATGTTGTAAGAGCTGAAGTTATAAAAGAACAAGCTGTTGAGCCCGTCGACCCGACCCGGAGACGTCTGGCGTCTGGGAACAGATTTAAAATAATGTGTTCTTGAATATAAGCGGGTCAGAAACGCAATAGAACTGCAATCTGAGCTACAACCGTGGTCTGTGTTCGTCTCCAGTAGTTTCAGTTCACACGAGACAACTTTGACTCTTTTTTTTCTTTGGCTCACGGAGCCCGTGCTGATCGCTCTTCATTCTGTTGGAGCAGATGCTCAGCGAATAGGAGGCTTCGCAGCGAGATGAGTGAAACCCGGAAGTAAAGCGCAGCGTTGAAGCAAAATGCAGTCTGGGTACTTTTCTCTCGGCCTCGTGAGCTGCTGCTCCGTCTTGACGATCGTATTTTCTTCTCAGGGTTCTTGTATGTGCTAAATATGCAGATACTGTTTTCACAACATCCAGTCACTTTGATCTTTCCCCACCCTGTACTTTCACCTCTGTTGCCCTTAAATCCAGTGTCTCATGGCCCTGCCCTCAGACCGCTGATGATAATTCACCCGTCTACCTTCCGCTTCGCCGTGGTCTGATTGGTGCTGCTTCTCCCTCACCGCCACCTCGGCTCCTGCAGGATGACTGGCACGCATCTAGCGGCGGCCATTGTGTCCCTGTGCACCACCCTTTCCTGTCCCCACTCCTCCTGTCCTGTGTTCTCCCCTCCTGTTCCCAGGTGAGTGATGGAGACGAGAGAGTTGGCCGTGGTCGCTGGAAGCTTCGTGGGTTTCCAGCTTCTGTTCTCGGGGGTCAGCCCGCAGCTCTCCTCCGCCATCACACCTGGTTATGGTCGGCTGCCTCCCACCAAGCTCACGGAGTGGAACTCCAGGTGTGTACCATGAAGCCACGCCTCCAGAAAGACGTGCTTTTCTTCGTGTGTGTGCGCGCGATGTAGTGATGTCTCAGTGTCGTTTCTTGTCCTGCCTGGAGCGCTAACCTGGAGGTAACCGTATCCATCCATTAACACCCCCGAAGCTCGTCGGGACACTCGACCGTCGTTGTTTAAGAGACGCGACCTCAATTAGTTGTTCTGCTATCTGAACTTCGCAGTTAGCATGTTTTGAATGTTTGGACTTGAAGTCAGAAGACGTTCCAAGGATCATTATAAAGAGCTCTAAAGTGAAAATATCTCGACAAAATCTGGATAAGCACCGAGAGTTAAATGAATAAACATCAGGCATCCGATGGGACAGGCCTCAGTTTAAGTTAGGGCTGCAGCTATCGACTATTTAAGTAATTGATTCGTCTACATTAAAGTATTTCAGAATATTTTAAGAGGTATAAAACAAACAAATGTTAATGCTTCCAATAACATTTATTTTCAACTGCACTCATTAGCATTAAGATTGCACGTTAATTTCACAAGGGCATTGAATGCAAATAATAAAAATAAAATACCTGAGTGAAGCCTCATAGTGTATAAAATCTAATTATACAACAGGCTATGCATTATCTCTATGATCTGTGCGGTGGCGTTTCAGGAAGGTGTACATGCGGGGCTGAGATTTGCTGAATGGAAGAAAGAAAATACACATGTTTAATAATTCTAAATTATACACATAAGTGTACTTTTAAAAAAATAAACAGAACTAGCATGCGTCAAACTATAAATTAAAAACTGTCTTCACATTTTAACTAGCATTATAATGTTGTTTTAGGGTTCTATGAGTATTATTCGTCTTTCAAATGAACATACAAAGTAGCGTGTTTGAAAACAGGGACTTTAGTGTATACCGTATTCACTTTATTTTACCGGGTACTATAGTTCTATATTTATATAGCTAGCATAAACACTGCGTTTGCTGATTATATTGATTTTTGCCTGGTTTCTGGTTGTTTGGATGCTTCCTGTTTGAGCGCAGCAACATCGATGTCGTCCTTTTGCACATAGTTCTCCGTTATTATTATTTTTTTAGCTTGAAATGGTCCCAAACGTTGGACAGTTTGTCATTTTCGTTGGAGTCCTTCCTCTGTTTGGATTTGTTTCTTCGGATTTGCCGTGTTCATTCTGCGACTGAAGGTCTCCTGTTTTCCGCTTGTTGCCGCTGCCAGTCTCCACGTTTGACGCTCTTCCACCGCTGCTGGCAGTCAGTGAATGAAGTTTCAGCAATGTGAGAAAATCCACACGCATTACTTCTGATCTGATTCTCCACATATCTGCCATGTCTGCAGGAATCAGATTATGTGAATCAGATTATGTGAAAGTAGCCCAAATCAGAATGGAACCCCGCTGCGGATTTGTGAACCATTTTTAAATGCAAATAAAAAAAAATGATCTGAGACTGCAGGTTGAACGTAGCCTGACATGTAAATCCCTTTTGTGTGTATATTTGATTACCTGCTGGTTGTGATGCATTTGAGAGATCAGAATCCGTGTGGCGGTTCTCCCGCTGAGCATCTCGTCACATCATTATTCATCAGCTGTCAGCCGGTGGTGGACAATAGCAAATATTAAGGACCGCAGCAGCATTGACAGGAGTGTTCAGATTTAATAGATATACGCTATGACAGTTCAATCATCGGCCAATTCCCCTACTTGCCCTCGGGCTGAAAGGCTGACAGGCTGTCACCGCAGTGCCGTTACTACAGCGAGCAATCCAACAAATGGCTCCTTGCACCTTTATTGTGGAAGTTTTGATGATAGCCTGTCAAGCAGCTGCACATTCTGTCGCTCAGCAGGAGGCTTGTGGTGAATGTCTGATCAGGAAACACATCTGTCCGATATCAAGAGGAATGTGAATAATTAAAGCTAAAAATCAGACCTGAGAAGAATCTGCAGATGAATCTCGTCTGGTTTTTGTCTCGGCACTCAGAGAATCGTTATTCCGCACCGCCAAGTCAAAGACCATGCACTGACGTTCACTTCAGAGTGGCCTGGTGTTGCGTAACAGCCAGTGCTCGCCGTGTATGTGTGTGTGTGTGTGTGTGTGTGTGCTGTTTATGCAACAGTGACTTTAGTGCATGAAGAACAGACACAGCCGAGAAACACCCGGGACAGCGGCGCGTCTTCTCTCTTCACTGAAACGCTGCAGCGTTCTAAGAACCAACAGGAAATTAAAAAGCCATCCCCTCTTGTTTTCAGACACAGTTCTGAGTCCGCCGGTCAGCCGGACAGGGCCTGGAGCGTCTGAGGAGGGGCTCAGATTCTGTTTGCTGCATGCTTCCTCCTGTGTTTGTGTGTCCCCAGGCTGGTGTCCACCGTGCACGCCCTGGTCGTGGGGTTGTTCTGCGTCTACATCCTGTGGTTCGACGACGCGGTTAACGCCGACCCCGTCTGGTAAGAGGAACAAAAAAGAAAAGCTCATCCCCAAAAGGAAATATGCAGAAGCACTAAATCGAGGCAGGAGAATTGCCATAAACTCTATGAAGAGCACAACGGATGATGGAAAAGGCAGGATCACTGACACAATACGCCACGCCATTTTGGCAGGCAGATGGGGGGGGGGGGATGAGTCTGAACGCTTTTAGGAGAAACCTGTCTTGTTGCATCTTCCTTTTCTGACAGGCAGCCATGTCTGGCTCACAAGGGAAGGCGAGAAGCACATAAAGGGATGACGATGGGAGGCGGGTGGTCGTGAAGGATTGCCAGGATTGGTAGTTAATGCCTTTTGGAAGTATGAAAATGGCATTACCTTCATCAGAATGAAGGGGGGGGGGGGGGGTGAGGATGGATCCACGGTGTGAGAGGAGCCTCCAGGGAGCTGTAGATTCAGTGGGTTTAGCCTTTGATTATTGTCTTTGCCGTCTTCTCTCTCTGCTACCGCTGCGTTTTTGCCATCAGTAAATCTTTAAAGAGTGTGAGAGAGAGAGAGAACTTGCTTCCTTCCACATTTCTTCCTCTTTTCCAATATCTAAATGGGCCTCCTCAAACAATTCATCTCTCCGCTTCTCCCTTCTCCCTTATTCGCTTTCAGCACTCTCGCCGCCCTCCTCCTCTTCACCCTTCTGTTGTGCTTCCTCTTTGGCTCTCTAGCAGGCAAACTAGAATCCCTCCGACCAACAAGGCTTCTTTTCATAGCAGACAACAGCTCCCCTCCTTCTCCTCCTCCTCCTCCTCCTCCTCCCCCCTTTCCTCACACGGCCAGCCCTCCGTGAGCCTCCTGCTGCCTCCAGCTGTCCGTTACACTCCGAGTCTCTGCTGTCAAATCGACGCAGCTCACCTCCCTCTCTCATTGTCTGTGTGTAGGCTTGGGCCTCACTGCTGATGGAGGCGTGCGGGGGGGGGTGGGGGGGGGGGGGGTCACAAGGAAGGGAGGAAAGTGGGGGGGGCTACGTCTCTCCTCCTGCTGCCAGTCTTCATCTGCTCAGCTAGCTTGTAGCTTAGCCCTCCTCCTCCTTTTTTTCACATGCTGTTTTTTGGGACAGGATTATTCCTGTCGCATCATTTCTCTTTACGTCTCCATTGTCCCGCATGCATTCCAGGTTCTTAATATTAGCGCTCGAGCCTTATCCTAGCAGTTCGCTACATCTGTCTATTTCTTCCTCTTCATCGCCCAGCAGCACCTCGACAATAAAGCCTTAAAGCTCATCGAGTTGCAACAGACTCTGATTGTGTTCCGGCATCATTAATGCCCGTCACACGGGCCACATTGTTCTCCCTCGCCCGCCGCGGAGCTGGACTCTTAGGAGCGTTTTAGTTCGGCGGCCCGGCTGTTATCGTAATCCATTCAGTGGTGAGAACCGCGTCTCCCTCTCGACACGCCGGGCCACGAGAACAGGTTTAGGTTTTTATCCTAAACTTTGGCCTCTTTTCTGTGAGCCTCGCTTTTTTTCTTTCCTGAATATTCCAAGTCAAATCTAATTGGCCTCGGATTGAGAAATGCTCTTTCAGTGCGGGCGCATATCATCTGCGTTGATTTGAATGAACGGTGCCTGCAAACTTCTGTTTGTGTGGCCGTTCGATTCACTTGTGTCTGTTTGATGCGTGTCGCACGATGTGAGATGGGTCTAATAATAAAATCTGGACTCTTCATTATTCTGGCAGGTCTGTAAATCCAGGGTGTGAGAGGAAGAGACTATCGATGGCAGCGTCACCTTGAGCGACCTTTTGTCCGTGAGATTTTCAAACAGACTTGTGTCTCGCTTCCATTATTTTTGATTTGTGTGCGTTGCTGTCGCAACCGCGAAACGTAGCGTAGGATTGCGTCCTTGTCAGCAGTCACATTGTCACGGTTTTGGTGGGTAAAGTTACGAAGCTGTCAAAATATTGCCACAGATATTATTCGGGTAATCTTCAAAGATCACTCGTTGGTGGATCTAGTCTCGAGTGAGCGGATCCATCGTGGCGATGCAACTCTGCGACATTCCAGGTGGTCCAAACTGGATGAATGCTAGGATTAAAATATTCTGATCAATGGTTGCATCGCTTGCTGCTCATGCTCGTAAAATGAAAATGCATTGGTAAAGCGCAGCGCACATTAATCAGAACTTCTACACCTAAAAGAAAACTGTTCCTCCCAAGATCAGCAGAGTTAACTGGAAAGGAAAGGAAAGCACTTCTGGCCTGAGTCTGGGCGAGAAGTCGCAGCTCTTTACATTTAGAGAGGAGCGTGGCTTCACTCTACATTTAATTACCTGAAGCTGTGCGCCGCTGATGGGATTATCGAGGAGCCTCTGGACTTTCTGGCCACCACGCTATCTGTTACTGCGTGTTACCCAGCGTTCCTGTGTGAGTGGAGGTGAAGTGGTTCCGATCGGTTAGCCGGAGTGCCTCATCCATAACTCGCTAATGAGAATCGCCCGTTCGACACGGCGCGGAGCAAGGAGCCGGTTCCAAACGCCTGCAGCTGTTAGCGCCGCGTGAGCAGATGGGTTTACATCGCACATGCACGCTAAATGCAAAGAGGACACCCCGAGCGCAGCAGGTGGATCATGAGCTGATGACTCCAAGCAGGCCCGGGGTCACCTGAGGGTTGGGGCGTTTCCTCACGCAGCCGAACGCCTGGTCGCTACGTGCGCTCATGTTGGGTGTTTGTGTTTCTGCGGGGTTCCGTTACACGTGTCCAGGATCGGATGTCTGAACAGACGTTGGATGTAAGAGACGCCACGCTGTCATGTACGCGAGTCTCAACGTTTCTGTGTGTGATCGATCAAAGGGAGTCCATGTTTTGTTCTGGAGGCTTCCCTCGGTCGGTTGTTTGGTCTGCTCCGCTCAAAGGCACTCACCGTGTGCTTTCTGCTGTTTCACAGGGGCGACCCCAGCCTGGTCAAGCTAAATGTAGCCATCACATGTGGTTACCTCCTTTATGGTAAGATGCCTGCTGATTAACATCTAATGCAGATTGAATACAGCTTCAAACTAAGACGACGGGCTCAGATCTAAGATCAGTGAAACTGCATTTCCCAGAAATCCTCTCTCTGTCCTGTAATTGAAATTTGATAAATCACCTTAAATGATTTCCCCCCCAGTGGTGCAGCCGCCACTCTTGAACCTGCCTTTCCTAACTGTGTCCCCGTCCTCCAGACCTGGTGCTGCTAGCCTGTAACTGGAGCACGATGGGGGACGGCTTTTTCGTCTGCCACCACTTGGCGGCGCTCTACGCGTATGGATACGTGCTGGTGAGTCCGTTAGACTCGGGCTGTAGGTACTTGAATAGCAGTCGGCCTGACTGGATCAGGTCTGTATCATGTCAGTAACTCTTCTTGAATGTGTGCGGTCGTTTCAGACGCGGGGTGTGCTTCCGTATTTTGCCAACTTTCGTCTCATTTCAGAGTTGTCCACGCCATTTGTGAACCAAAGGTGAGTCAGGTTACCGGCGAAGAGTCCCCCCCCCTCGTCGTCTCTGGCTGTGCTGACCTTTCTTCACCACCTTCTTCCTCCAGGTGGTTTTTCGAGGCGTTGGCGTATCCTCGCTCTCACCGGCTGGTGGTGTTGAACGGCGTCGCCATGTCCGTGGCGTTCTTCCTGGTGCGCATCGCCGTCATGCCGTCCTACTGGGCGAGCGTATTCGCCACCTTCGGCACTGCAGACTTTGAGCGGTTGGGTTTGGGCGCTCAGGTGGCCTGGATCGCCTCCTGCATTGCCCTGGACGTCTTAAACGCCGTCTGGATGTATAAAATCAGCCGCGGCTGCTACAAGGTTCTGACCGGGGGAGGGGGGCGGCGGGTCAAGCAAGGAGTGGAGGCAGCGTCCTCTGAAAAGACGCCCGTCAGCAACCACACAGACTAAACAATGTATGGACACAGACGTAACTCGAGAGGGAGGCTGCACATTCAGGAACCTCAAACCCCCCTCCCTCCCCGATCTCAGCCCTGCTCGCCGGGCCCTGGACCGCACTAAGAGTCCTCAGGTTCTGACCTGACTCGGGATAAGGACGCTGCTCTTGGACTTGCACTAGCACCGGCCTTTGCAGTATTTTCGCTGGCAGGTGTGCAGTCCCGCTGGGTGATGGCGTTCAGTCGCAGGTGCCGAGGTAGAGCTCACAAGCACACTCCGTCCGCCACTCACCTCCCGCCGTCCGTCTTTCTCATCTACCGCCGTCCATCTTTCCCATCTCGCTTGGTTTCCTCTTATGCCCCATCTTCAGCCAAAGCGCAATCCTCTGAAGTGCCTGTGGAAGACAGGAAAGCAATAAGATCAGGAAATCTAATAGCGCTGAGGCCCTTCAGAAGGCTGCCGCGTCTCGCGCGCTATTGCTGCTGAGAGATCAGAGGCCTCGTCTGCTCTTCATACTCCAGCGAGCTCTCGCATCAGGCCCACGGCGTGTTTGTGAAATCCATCGGTCTCTGGTTTCCAACTCATCAGACCTTGCAAAAAAGAGACGGGACAAACACCGTAATGCCTCTCCCACAAAGTCGCCTGCTGTGGCCTCCTCGTGGCGAGTGGTGCACCTTCTCATATCACCAGCCGCGGCCCTCCAGCGTCCTTAGAGTTTGGATTTCGGAGTGCAAATTTAGGAATATGCATGCCGGAGACGAAATGACACTCGTGGCTTCTCCCGGGGGGGGGATTATGAATTTTCAGTGCTCGTCATTGTGCTCCTTTTGTACACAGCTGATACGGCATCGTGTCCGTTTCCTATTCCATCCATCGAAGCCCTCTTCCTCACTGAATGCCTCATCACCCAGCCTGCTTTTGTTCTACCTCCCTCCCGCCTGCCTTACGAAGAACAAATTCATTCGTCTTTTAGTCATGGGATAATCAATGTTTTTTGTTTTGTTACTACTGTAGGAAGTGATTTTAGCATTTCAGGTGTTATCTGTCGCTCCTCTGAGCAGCATCACAGTATTATTTGATGAGAAGCACCCCTGCAGGTTTTTATACTTCCATTTATCTTTCTGTTCTCGGTTTGTTGTGTCCGTATTCTGCTCACGTCTTCAAATGTGCCCATGCATAGCGTCGCATGCAGAATAATTTGGTGCCCGTCTGGAACACTGACGGGCTGCTCGTCCTTTTGCAGTGACAGGAAT
>NW_027180952.1:0-25000 GCF_040956055.1 Brachionichthys hirsutus
ACATGTCATTACAGTCGAGAGGAGAGACACAGTATATAGGGAAAAAAGGAGGATATAAAACTAATGCAATAAGCATTACAGTGTTGTTCAATTGTGGTGGTGGCGGTGGGGGGGGGCTTTACATTTATACACGAGCACCAAAAAAGCCAAACGTGGTACATAGACATCTGTTAAACTGGGATCCAGTGCAAGCAATCAATCGCTGCCCAGTAGCAGAACCACAATGAGAAAGAGATGAATAACAGAGACACGGTGTGTGTGTGGGGGGGGGGGCAGGACGCCGTGTCTTCAGTCATTTAAGATCAGGTTGTTTCGGGGCAATTTAAACACCAATCTCAGCCTTGGATAAGTTTCCTTTGGTGTTTTGCTTTGATTTTACATTTCCAGACATCCAATGTGATCCTGCAAGGACACGATCAGTCACACAACGACAACAACAACTCCATCTGGTGAAGACAAAAGAGAACCTTGTCTGTAGTGTGTGCTTGAATGAAGTGTCCCGCGTGCCTCTGCTACAGTTCGACGTCAAGGCTGCAGCGTCTGAAACATCTGTACACATTCTCCGTCTATGTCCCCGTGGGCTTTTCTTACAGTGATGGCCGTGTGGAGAAAAGGGGACAATAAAAACATCGGACGGGTGCCGGTGAGTGGCAACGACGAGATATGGTTGATAAAGCTAAAAGGAAATAAAGGCTAATAGCCTGCAGCTGGCGAATCGCACCACATATTTAAAGGCTGGTTAAAGGTTACGAAATTCAAACATTTCAGTGAGGCCTGTGCCTCAGGAAACACTTTCAGTGTTCAGTGCTGTTGGCGCTTCAAGCTGGAAGGCCGTTCCTGCGTAAACAGGGAGTTAACAAAGGATTAATGCTAAAGCTCAACAATCGAGAGAGAGCGGCGTTCTGACCCAGGCGGGTCCAGGTGGGTCCTGCAGCAACGCTGGACAATCTGGCCGTTCAGCAAAAGTGATTCTGTATCAGGTGGCGGCTTTCAAAAACTTTGTTGCATTTTTGTTGTCGAAATCCCATTCAAATTTCTTTGTAAAATATATATATTTCTAATAGATACATATATTCATATATCACATTAATATAAAAACCCCAAGTGCTTAAAAATTAAAGGTGATGGCAAATCTTATGTGGAAGAATGGAGATGTTTAGGAGAGGTAGTCTGGGAAGAGGCATGGAACCAAACATTTGTGATGTTAGTGCTTCTTTGGTCGAGGGAACTGTTCCCAGTTGCATTTGATTTAAGGCAGATAGCCATACGCGTGTCTGTTTGTCTATAGTCAGATACGTACCACATTTATAGTACCGATAAAGCTCAACTTTTAATTGTCCTACATTCTCTTTGTTGTTGTTGTAAACGACCAAAATGTTGATTTACAGCATGCCGACACGCTGCACTTTATACCGTTGGATTACAAAAGTAGAAAAGCTGGCAGTTCCATTCCTCCTCTCATCACAAACAAAAGTGCTTCTGTAAGTATGTAAAAGATGAAAGAAACACATTTGTACAGTATATACAGATATGATACAAGATGTCCGGCCTTTTTGGTGATATTCGGGGGAGGGAAGTAGAAGAGGCCCGCTTCCTGTCCCGGGGGCTGGAGGAGGGGCGTGTTCATGGGGCAAAGGCGTGACGGCAGGGTAGTTCTACGAGCGAACGCTGTCTAGTCATGCCTCTTGGTTCGCCGTCCACCAGCCTCCCTTTCCCCGCTCTCCCTCTTGGCCCCTTCCCCGGAGGCTACTCTGTCTCCGTTAGTGTCCAGCTGTGACATGAAGGGCGGGTAGGTGTGCTGGGGCAGGGGAGGCGGCGTGGCGGCGGGCGGGGTCGTAGGGGACTCCTGACCGGAGCAGTTGCTGCTGCTGCTGGTGCTCATGGCCCGGTGTTTGAGTCTGAGCTTGTGAGGCAACGCTGTGCCCTTCACCTCCATGTGGGAATCCTGGCCCTGCCCGCGAGAGCCGGCCTGCGGAGTGGGCAGCGGCGAGGAAGGCAGGTGGGCGCCGGCGAGATGCGGATTGCGGTAGCTGCCCGTATCCGAGCAGGACGAAGATGGTGGCTCGTCGTCATCCGTGGAGGCCTCTTTGTCGGAGCTGCGGGGATCCCCGTCGCTGGATGAGGTGTCCTTACTCGAGGAGCTCGATCGGCTTGGGTAGCACAACTCGCTCCTCGGCCCACCTTCGTAGGTGAGCACGGGCGGCTCCTCGTCTTGGGCACTGAGGTATGAATGAAGAGGCTGCTGGAGATGGTGGTAAAGGTGCGACTGGTTGACCACGCCCACTTGTTTCTGCATGAACTCGGTCGATAAATCGCCCTCCTGCTGGTGCTGATGTCGCTGCAGGAGTTGGCATATCCTGTACGCCTGTCGTTCTCCGGCGTCTGAGAACTGGTACGGTGGGGAGTCTAATGTCTTCCTCTCGAGCTGCTTTGTCACCTCAGCCAACGTCTCCGTGGAGCTCTCTGCCGCCGACTGGGACAAGCGGCTGCTGCAACCGATCTGCTTCCGGGCCACCTGCAGATCGACATCCTGCGGCCTCGGCAGGGCGTCGGCAGGATAGGAGGCGCTGCTGGAGCCGTACGAGATGACGCTGGTCTGTGCAGCGGGAGGGTGAGGGGCAGGCTGGCTAATGGTGCTAACGGGGGCATCGAGCTCCGGCTGTTGGCGGTCATGGTGGCGGGGCTGCTGGCTGTGATAGGCGGCCTCCAGGTCCTGAGAATGCTGCTGGATCTGGTGGTGAGTGGGCAGCGAGGCGAGGCCGCGGTGGACGTTGAACATGATCTGGGTGGTGTTGCCGTCGGTGACGTCCATCTCCAGTCTGTCCGCTTCCTGTTTGATCTCAAAGGGAGTCGGCTCAGGGCTATCCCTGGAAGAGTCGTCCGACATGTCGGAGAGGGAGTCGCGTGGGGAGTACTTCGCCAGCTGCCTGTGACCCTCATTCCGACTCGACTGCTCCGTCTCCGAGGAGTCGGAGTTCATCATTACCTGAGAACTGCTCGAGTACCCGCTGGAGTAGTACAGCGTAGAGGAGGAGGAGGAGCTTCCACTTCCTGCGCTGCTGCCCCCGCCAATCTGCTGACTCTTTTCAATGTAGGAGGCGGTGCTGATGAGGCCGAAGCGCAGCTTCAGCTGGAGCAGCTCCGTCTTGAGTCTGACATTCTCATCATTCAGTGCAATGACGCGGTTCTCCAAGACCATATCATTGAGGCGCCGCTTCTCCCGGGAGCGTTTGGCCGCCTCGTTGTTCTTGCGGCGCTTCTCCCAATAGGAGGCGTCCTTCTTCTCATCGGAAATGAACTCCCGCTTTCGTCTGCAGTTCATATTGGATTTGGCTTTGCTGCCACGCCCCGTACGAGCTGGACTCCCGTGCACAGAAGCCGACTCCTCATAACCGCTGAGGGTCTCAAGGCAGTCTAGATCAGTCCCTGAGTTTTTGTTCAATGGTTTGAGAGCTGTAGTCTGATTTTCCATTCTCGTCTTGCCAGCTTGAACCGTTTCCAGGGGCAACTGGGGGAAATAACCAGTTCAGAGGTGGCGAAAAGGAGGGGTGATAGCGGAAATAAAGTCTCACTTTCCCAAGCTTTTATTTTTTGATTGCAGGTTCAGTGCAGTTAGAGACCCTCATTCATCCATTCATTTCTTAAAGGGTCCTGGGTCAGTGTGCAGACTCCTCTGGATGAGGCGAGGAGGACAACAAGCCGAGCCAAGCCGGTGAAGAACTGCCAGCAAGCAGCAGGACGCAGGTCAGCCTCGCGGGGAGCCTCGCTGCTGCTCCCTCCGTCTGCCTTGACGACGAGATGAAAAGCTGCAAAGACAAAAACACACAAAGAGAGATGCGTTAATCCACGAGAACTGCCGGTGCGCCATTCTCACTGACATTGTGACATATTTTTTATGTAGTGATCAAAGACTTATTTCTCTTTAGCCGTCTGGCTCTAATGATGTCACCCTGGCAACCAACGATTGGTCACCTGACCTCGCTGTCTGACCTTTTAGTGTGCGGCTCCTTCTGCAGCCTATGACCCCTGGCCTTTAGCCCGGTGTGCTCATGTTGACTTTTGTGACGGGGGGGGGGTAAGTGAGTTCACTGGAAAGCTGATGATCCTGTTTCAACTAGTTGCCCTGCAGATATGAAGATGTCTATAAAACATGTGGAAATATCTCAGCCCCCCCTTCCCTTTTTTTCTTTAGGCGGCTGAAGGAGCACTGAACCCTGTAATCAGAAAGGTGCGCACCACAAATAAATAGTCTGACATGAGTAATATGTCATCAATCCTCAGAACCACTGCTGAACTGCTCTCGGTAGCTGCACGACTAGCAGCTACTTTACTAGCAGCTATTAAAGTAGCTGCAGAAATGTTGTTCTACTTATTGACAACGCTGCAACTGAAGCGCAGCACAACTTGCCCGACAGGAAGCTGCTTCGAAACAGTTCGATTGGTCATACAGCCTCGTGTAATGTTGGCCGACTGGTATCTTTACGCGCTTCGCATTTCAAACAGTTTGTTCAATTCTCTGTAAAACAGCCCCCTCCCTGCATCCATCAACAAAGGAATGTGGCCACATTTTTCCCCAAAACAACTCCGCGTTAAATCGGTAATGCGGAGCGAACAGATAAGATAGACAAAGGGAGCAGGCAATGCGGGTCGAGGTAAAAGATTCTGGTAGGTAAGAGGTTTGGAGCTGCGGAGAGGAGGACAAATATCTGCCAAGGGACGGAAAGGAGGACAGAGTCCGAGATTAAATAAAGCAATGAGCCCCTAAACAGACCTCTGGACACAGGTAGGAGCAATACTTTGGAACTATTCGACCATAGTAATACATTTAAGAAGAATTTTTTTTTCAGCCCTTGCTGTAGGGAGAAAAGTGTTGATCACTTTCATATCAGACATCTTTTCAAGATTTTCCCGGAATTAATCCAAGGATCTGCTTTGCCTTCATACTGAAGTCGTCGACTGCCTCCGCCTGACTCACTGGATGTGGCTGTCCGGGCACGAGGGAGAAAGAATGAAGGGAAAGACTTTATTTTCCCTCGGCATGCCCCACTGACCCGGAAACTCGGAACCGGCCGCACTCTGTAAACACTGGGCAAGCTGCCTCCGCTGAACGGCTCGCTGCAGGAATATAGGTCAGCCCGGCTGCAGAGAGGTGAGGTGGCGAGAGACGAGGGGCGGATCGGCAAAAGAGACAAATAGAGACAGGAGAGACTAAAGGCCAGAGAATTAGAGCACTGTCTAAATATAGACAAGTGGAGCGAAGACAAAGGAATGAGTGAAATCAGTGAGGAAGTGCTAAAACAAAGAATAAAATGCCGATGAGATTACACTGGAGCCGAGTCAGGGGCACAACCAGAGGCGACAATGATGGTAGTGCATCAATAGAAGGAATGTGTCACCCATAGCAACAAAAGCGGGCAAACAGAAAGGGCAGCCAATCATAACAGGCTTTCTGTCCCCTCCTCTGAGCTGGTTGTGTGATATGGCCAAAAGCAGAGGGTGAGAAAACAATGTTCCGTAACAAAAGATGGATGGCTGACATCGCTGGATGTGTTTGGAGAAAACAAGGAATGATGAAACTGCTGCCCATCCCTCGAGAAGGATGAAGAGTGCCATCTCTGGCACGCGGTGCAAAGTTAGGGGCTCTGGGGATGAGTATAAGAAAAATCACTCAAATCCAGGGGAGCCTAGGAAATGTCCAATCCAGGATCCCTGCTCCACAAACACACTGCCTTGTAACCCTTCTGTGGAAAAGGAAAGAGCAGAGACCCGGTCCGTGTGTTGCACTGACTCACGTGTGATTCCATGGCCTACTAAACGGTGTAATTCGCTTCTGTGCCATGCAGCCATAAACCGCAGCACAGAAACAAAGAGCGGCCCCCGTCTTTTATCACTTTTACATGTGCCTGGAAAACTTGAGAACATTGAGAAGCCACAAAATAGGACAGGCTGGAGGCTGCATGACCTCAAAGCTTGAGCCAGACCAGGCTTCCATGAGGCCACAGCGGGCGGCAGGAGGTCAAACCGGTCATACGTGGGGGGGTCTCTTTAATTGGGCCAGACAGGGTTGGTTGCATGTTCGTCTCGTTTCTTTGTTATGGTTTATTTTGGTGTGGTTTGGATTCTGCCTTTCTAGTCAATGCGCCGCAGCCCCCTCCCACCGGACTGACGTGACCTACATTCATAGCTGGCACAGAGACCCAGTGTGCGCGCCAGCCAATCGGCGGCGGCCGCTCCGCTGCAGCGCTGCGTAGACAGACTCTGGGTTTCCAAACATTGCATAATCCACGCCGTTCTCTAATCCAGTTTGTTTATTTAATAATCCACCTGTTATGCAACCTGCGTCTCCGACGCACGCAATGTTTGCGACGTCTCACCGCGCTCCAGGCGCGCGCAAAAATTTACTGCGCCTCAAAGGCGCACATCCACGCCATCCTGGATGTGTCACCAAACTGCCGTCATTCACGCAACTAAAAGGCCGCTTCATTCACGGCGCTGTCACGCGTGGATTCTATGAACACGGACGGACACGCAAATAAATGCCGCCGTGTGTCCACGTGCAGCGCGTAAAACACAAAAACCGGCGTGAAAATGGAAAAACATTGTTTTACAATGTCGCGTTTCTGCAGTTCGAACATTTCACGCCGCTGCACAGCAGCCCTGCAGCCACGCGTGTTTTTATTTATTTAGTAGCCGCTTAAGTCCATTGATAGGATCATTTAATGTCACGTGAGAGAAACTGGGCGGCGAAAAAAGACAAATACAATAAATTAAAAATAATAATAATCGTGTTACACCACATCCCTCCAGACTCTCCTTTGTTTTCCTGTCTGACAAATCGGCTTCATGCATATTTAATCGGATTCTCAGTCATCCGAGGAGACTGCGTGGATCCGATCACGAGATTTACCCCACTGTGTAAAAATGAGTCGCGACTTAACAAACAGTCTAAAATGTTCTGCATTTAAAATACGAACACAGAAAAGGCTTTTCACGTGATGGGAACTAAACTGCCCGGGTTTACACGGAAACAGGTTTGACCCACTTTTGATTCCGATGTTCTGAATCCGCACCTCACCTGCCTGGAGCTGCGCTCATCGGAGCCTGAACTTCAACATTCTTCATCCTTTTTCTCTTTGTGGCGCAACCAGCCCAGAACGCGTAAACCCGAGGTGCCCACGTGTATCCACGGCCGTCCCGGCAGGACGAATGATCACGCCTGTCTTCAGACTGCAGCCCACTAAAGGGTTAACCCGGAGCGCCGTGCAGCCGCGTTAACCTTTACAAAGAGCTGCTCCACGTGACAGAGAGAAGCGTGCGCTACGGCGAGTCCGTCCAGCCGGCGCACCGCACCTTTCTCTGAAGGAATCCCTGACCCCCCCCCCCCCCCCCCCCACACACACACACACACACACACACACACACACACACACACACACACACAGAAACACAGTCGTTTCCATTCCGGCAGAGACTCACCTTTGGCCCCCCTTCCTGTGCAGGTATCCGCTTTACGCATCGGCTGCCTTCACACGCGCTCTGATCAGTGAGCACGGAGGCGCTTGTTTTCATGTCATATTCCCTCCCTCTCTCTCTCTCCCTCCCTCCCTGTCTCTCTCTCTCTCTCTCTCTCTCTCTCTCTCTCTCTCTCTCTCTCTCTCAATGTATGTTAGTAGGTCAGTTGTTGCGTAACAGGACGCTTTTGTGCGCCGAGTCACGTTTTGTTTTTTGTTTCTCTCCTGGCTCCGCCCCCTCCCTCCCTCTCGTCGTCTTCTAATCCATGTTGCAGGAGAGGAGATGGACTCCCTGTTTTCTCCCCCAGGTTGCACCTCTTGTCTTTTCATCGCCACTGTTTGCTGATCTCTGTCATCGTGTTGATGCATCTAACCGCAGAATGTTAAAGAAAACCTCCTGCAGCCAAAGTTGAAACTATGGGTAATTGCATAAATGAAGTGAACTGCATGTGGGTTCGTCTTGAACACAAGCAGGAATGTGTGTCATGCGGCTACAGCAGGTTTGATGCACAAAGAGCAGCGTAATTATTACCTCCTCCTCCGAGGCGAGGCCGCGGTTATGTCATTGCCAGAGTTTGTCTGCATCCGGAAGGATCTGGATGACATTTTCAGGAAATGTTGGGAATGTTACCTGGAACAGATCATTTTGATGATGATCCGGAAGAGATCCTGGATTCTGGATCACTTTGAAATTTTTGTTAACATTGCAGTCAATGGAGCTTCCTCAATAACTTGGCTGATTATTGACCGATGGAATTTGGGTCGGGTCCTGTAGGGTCGGGATCGCTATCTTATCTGGATCAGACCCAGAACAAGGTCAGAAAAAAAATATTACATTTTAACATTGAAAACGCCTTTTACGAAGTCACAAATATGTTAAAAATACACTTCAAGTCGAACTTGTCCACTTTTACTTTTCACTGTTGGTGTATAAAGATACCAATAACAATCTAGAACCTTTTGGTGATGATCCAGATCACCATGTGGACGGTGTAAATCCAAGCAGGAGGGGAACGAGCTTTTGCTCGTGTCTCTCCAGTCTCAACAGTTGAATATATTCTGCCTCACGCCGACATATTTGGAGTGTTGCTCGATTCCCTTTGAAACATCTCCAATAAACAACGGTCCTGTTTGTTTGTTTGTTCCAGAGAGCGAGGTTCTGCTGCGTGTTTCAGGACATCTGTGGCACAGTGCATTATCTATAGGGTCAGTGTTTACATATGTGGGTCTTTTTCTTTTATGTTGCATGATTACGTGTCTGTGTGTCCGAGCCCCGTGGGCAGAGGCCCGGCCATCATACTGGCCCCGACCCCAGGGTGGGGCCCCGGTTACCGGGCAACATCACGGTCCTTGCTTGCCACGGTCCAGCCTGTTACTGTAACTTTAGTTTTGGGTGCATTTCCTGCAGCCATTTTTCTCTGTAATTGGATTGTTTTGTGTCCTTGAATGACATTTAGGATTCTTTTTTACCTTTGATTCTGCATGAATCCTTTGTTTCTGTTCATGTCACTCAAAAGGTCTGTCTCTGCAGTTCTGATTAGACTCATCCCACTCCCAAGTTAGTCCATATGACCATCATTTTTTTAATTCAGTGTTCCTGTATCCTGAGGGGAACCCCGATGTTGTGCTCCAAATTTCATCCCACTCTGGACCACCGTTCCTTTGAACCTCTTTGTTTCCTCCTTCAGCCGGAGGAGACAAACGGCGCTGAGGCTCTGGCCATGAACTTGGGTCCCCCTCCCCCCATCAAGAAACACTCTCTCCCCGCATCAGTCTCTCTTTGCACCCCATCCTTACTCCACCCAACTCAACATTTCCCCCCCTCACAGCTATGTCTGAAATTGTTCCCATGGCAACTGTCGCACTGCCTGCCTAGCAACAGGCTTTATCCTTTCAAGGAAAAAAGGGGGTAACAGAGGGGGTTGTTTTTTTTTTTTTTTGGATGGATGTGAGTGAGGAACGTGCTGAAGCTGCAGCATATTGCAGCAGATTAATTACATCGACATCTCTGCCTCACCTGTACCTTATCATCTGTCTGTTCACTCCACGGTCTTCACATTTATCAAAGGTTTATTTACACCTGCAAAACATGACTTTTTTGGGTGGTTTTTTTGGAAGAATTGCTGTCAAAATTCCACAGAAGATGCAAAAATGTAATCTATTTATAGTATTTGAAGAACAAAAATTCCAAAATTGAAATGTTTTCCAGAAGCAAGGAACCATTGGTGGTGAATACATTGTTTTAAGATTTCTTATATGATCATTTTAATCCCAGAATAATGTTTTATGTATAGGATGAACATCTTTACTGCTGATTAATCCACCTTGTGTTTTCAGACGTCAGCATTAGATTATTTCCGTTATTGTCTCCACGCTCACATGAGAAACACGTAACGCATCTCCATGCCAAATAACTTGCTAACCTGCAGGGACAATAGAAAAAGCATCGATCCAGAGCATTCTTATGTCACAATGATGGCGTTGTCTTTGATGCCCCCTGCTGGCGATGAAAAGTTTTTATATAAGTCTTTATACAGCGCTGATGTGAAACTGTCTTTAATTTCAGGCACCATGACTCCTTGTACGAGTAATGACATGGTTCTCTTATGATATTTTATTTTTATCCATATTCTACGGTCCCTTTACTTTCGTTAAATATTTTATATATGATATAGAATTCTCCTCCTCACGTTTCCTCAAGCACAGATCCTTTAAATGCCTTTATTTGTCATTAAAAATGTACAGAAAGATGACAGACATCAAATTCGAGTCATCGCCTCCGCAAAGGTGACATGTGAGTAATAATGTGATTCAAACTGAGGACAGCGACTAAACACCAAACCAGTGAATTCCACCGTATCTAAATGGAACTCCTTGACCGTGTGACACATCATAAAAAAAAAGTGTTTTGTGTGATTTTAAATAGATTTTGCTTTCAGCTTTACAAGATTCACGGTTTTATTGTATCATACGGGGTTGTCTCTGTCTTCAGACACCTCCCATGGGTCTTAAACTTGTGCAGTAAGTCACATTAAACGACTGGCCTCTCCTTCCTCTGCGTGTGTTAACAGCTTCCTGGATGCCTCCCTCGTCTACCTGGCTTCAGAACCACCAAAACCAGTTAGTGCTTCATGAACGCAGGCTTTTAATGCATTGTGATTATGTGATGCGTCATTTTGTTATCACAGTGCATGACATTAAAAAAAACAAAAAAACTACTATACATAGAATATTATTAGACTCCCTGTTTCAGGAACAGTGACTGGCTGGGATAAACATCATTTATTACAATATAAAACAAACATGTTGTTAAACGCCTGTTAGACTTTAAAGTTGTATCGTCTCATCCTACTGGCTCACTTAGAGCAATACGAGTGGAGTCGTCTGACTCTTGTCCTCAGTTGACTTTGGCCAGGAGCCGCTCTGTGAACAGCTTCTTCAGCTGAGCCACCTCCTCGCTCAGGGAGTTGAGCTGAGACTTCAGGTGAGTGTTCTCCTGCTTATACTCCACCTCCATTTGAGGCTGGAGGCTGGAACCGGGAGCTGAGGCATAATAATGGGGAAGCTGCACCCCCACCTTCCTGCGATCCTCTCCCTCCACCTGTTGTAGCCAGGAGTCAGTGCAAAGTCCTTTAGAGGCCTCTCTCGGACCTTCGCGCCCTGATGCGGCTAGCAGTGGACCGCGTCTGGTACCGCTGCTGTCCGGTCCGGCATCAGCGGTGTCTCCGTTTCCCAGAGTCTTGAACCGTAGCTTGTGAGGAAGGTTTCTCATTGCATCGCCTTGGTCTGCTTTGCCTGCGCTGAGTGGTGGAGGCGACAGGGAGCGGTGGAGCTCATAGGACAGCTCCTCTGACCCGTGCGGCGATAACTTGCCGTGGTCGCTTAGCCGGTCCTCGAAGAAGATTGGACTTCCTACGCTGGAACCGCACGGTGTCGAGAAGCCGGAGTCCTCCGACATGTTGCCGGCCTCCCTGGACCCCCTGCTTTTCACCTGGCTTGCTTGGTTGTTGGGGTGCGCGGCTGAGGAGCTGGGGAGGTAACAGTGAGTCGTCATAGTCTGATGGGGAGTTGCAGTGAGGGGCAGGATGGGGCCGTTGGAGGGGTCTTTGACCAGGCCAAAGCGAAACTTCAGAGCCAGCAGCTCCGCCCTGAGACGGGCATTTTCCTCCAGCAGAGCCAGAACACGGCTCTCAAGGACCATGTCGTTCACGCGCCGCTTCTCCCGGGAGCGCTTCGCTGCCTCATTGTTCTTCCTCCGCTTGTCCCAATAGCCTTCATCTTTTTTGTCCACGGGGATAAACTCACGTTTGCGCCGAATGCTGGAAGAAGGGCTCTCTTTGCGTTTGAGCGGAGAGGCGTTACCCAGCAGGGAGCGCGCCAACAGGCTGCTGGAGGTCAGGATGGAGACTGCTTCATCGGTGAAGGGCGTGGCTCCTCCTCGTCCTCCGCCCGCAGTCACCGCTGAGTGAGACTCCAAAGCTGGACGCAGAGCCACCTCCTGCTGCCCCCTCATCCGATGGGACTCCTCCTCAAACATCTCACCAGTCAGAAGAGTCTTCCCCCCCTTTAAGAAGCAGTGCTGAGTGGGCGCAGTCGTGGATGGATGCAGCAACAGTGCCACCTAGCGTCCAAAACGGAGGGAAGCACATGAAGAAGAAGGATTTCGAGGTTACGCAAGAGCTGTTACAACACAATATTATGTAACCCGATTGCGTCTCTCCAATAAAGCCGCAGCGACTTGAGCCATAACGTCGCAAGCCTTGTTGCATTCTCAATGCGCGTTATGAGCAAAGAAAAGGAGCCAATTCAGGTTCTGTTCCACTAGAAACAGTCACTTTCAAATAAAACATCAAATGAATTTACGTCACAAACAAAACCCCAAATAGTACAACCTGTGACGGTAGTTAATAAAGTAAAGACCCCCCCCCCCCCAGTCTGTCATCGTTTGAAGGTCAGTTACTGGCTTTACTTGCGTCATCAGCTCTGACATGAGGACCCCCGTCTTTAGAAACAAGCTGCTTTTGAAAGACTTCACTGCGGACCGACAGACGGATTCGCCTTTTTATTTTAATTTTTTTTTACTTAACAAGTTTTAATTTATGCGTTTTAAAACTTTCAACGTAATTTCAATGTTTAGTAACCAGAGCTGTTTTATTAAGTATGTTGAAAATATATAGTACTTGTTAAGGAATAATCTGAAGATGAGGCAGCGTTAGAATAAAATTTATTCCCACCCCCTCTTTGAACAAACAACTTAATTGGAGTTCATAAAGGTGACTTGCACGCAGCCTATTATTAACTGCCACATTTCCTTTAAGCAAATTCTAAGGACCGCTGAGCGCACATGAGAAGCGGTGATGTATATGAAAACAAGCGCTTTTACGTTGCTTCATTTAGCGGACTGATTTGAAAATAAAGAGTCCAAAATGCGTAAAAGTTTCTTGTTTTTATTTACCTCTGAAGCTCAGAACCTCCCGTCCGTCTGTTGTTCCGGTGAGCGCGTCTCTCCGTCTGCTCAACGCCGCCGAGCTGCTGTTACTTAATATTACAGGCGGCGTTACGCACCTCCTCTGTGCTCCACTTGGAAAACCGCAGCTCCGATATGTAACGAGGAGTCAGCTCAGGACGGTCAGTATCCTCATTTGAACCGGTGTGTGCGTGTTTTTGACACCGCCTCCCTGCGTAACCCCCCCCCCCCATACCCATCCAGAGGAAAGTTCCTATCGGCTTTCACGTAACAGAAGTGTTCCTCCTCATCATCATCTGATTACCCCTCCCCTGATGATTTGTTCATAACTATTGAGTAATTCTAAGCAGCTCGTTAAAGGGGCAGCCGAGTAAGTCTTACAAAGGAAACCACGTTTTAAAATAGTGTATCTAAAACACCGTAAAAACGGTGACCCTGACCGGACGACAGATAACCCACTGTCAGTTTACTGCATCAGTTATTATTATTTTTTTTTGGAAGTTATTTGAAACTAATGCGTCACACGTTCATCAGAGTTCATCGTTTCTGTTCCTGTTTTTGGTCTCAGAAAGATTGTTAAATTGTAATAGAATTTCATGCTCTTTATCTGTGATATTAGAGTACATTTTATGTAGCAGTCCTCAACAAAAAACCAAAAAAAACCAAAATCTTATTGTGTAACATTTTTAGTCATTGGAACAGAGGTCTGATGGGAGATGGGCCCATCTGGGTCTGAAGTGCCACAAGGCTCCATCCTAGGACCATTGTTATTTAGTACATACATAAATCATTTCTCCATTTCCATGATGGTGAGAAGATCCTTTTAAAGCTCAATCTCTCAATGCATTAGGAAATCAGAGTCAAAACCTTGAAGACCTTTCTGAAGGAATGATCCTTTCCTTGTTATCAGGGCATATAATATGTCTCATGCAAATAGGAAGTTATCTTAAAACCAAGAAAAATTAAAGAAGAAGCAAATATCAATTCAAAAGCAAAATCAATCAAGTTGCTTCATGAACAAGCCCTGACATTTCTGGTCTATACATCATGATGACATCGTCATTGTCACATACTGTACTTGGATCTTGAAAATGAGGTTTTATAGTCAATGCATAAGATAATCAACAGCGAATCTTCACCTTTTTAGAGCTTTAGAGTTTAGAGTTTAACATCTGCATTGTTTAAAGTGAAGAAGTGTATTTTAAATAATTATTCTTCCCATTACTTTAACATCTTGACATTTTTTTTTTTTTTGCATTTTAGAATATATGAATGATATTTGTGTAACGTCTGTCTTATGTAATGTATAACAGTTTATTTGGATGTGTTGTTCGCTCACGTGGAACATTAATAGCAAGCCAGTATTTTAATCAATGCACAAATTATTCCAGCATAGTAATACTTTGGACCCCATCTGAGAGCGTTTCATTTCCACACTGTCTTTTCCTCATATTTAAATGTTTATTGCACGCTCCTTTCCAGGAACCCTCTAAATAATTTATCGTGATAACAGTTCCCTTCTCGGAAATCATTAGGAAACTACAGGAGCCATAAATAGTCTTGATTAAATGAGGAAGGATTACTTGGAGTGCTGGCGAAATGCTACAAATGTATGCAGTACTCTATTCTAGTGGAGTATAAATATTTTTCTGAGAAGGATCTGGACAGTGTGGACTCATTGTTTTGAACCGATATGTGCTTAATGATCTGTTCCGCCTTCGCGTAGACAAAGACAACACCATTGTTGACGAACAACCGTTGGTGGCGTGTGACACGCGGCTGCATAAGGGCTTGGACTGAAAACCTAAAGCAAAGCCATGTTCTCACGTCGAGCAGCTGGTGGTAGGTGTGTACACAGCAGATGAACTGCATGTTCTGTATCATCCTGCACAAGCAACCGTCCTGAGCAAACACGTTCCAGTTGACAGAACGATACACTCTGAGCCCCTTACCCAAGACTGCTCATGTGGAATTTTCCACATCCTTATTGTGTCACACGAAAAAAAAGAATCTGGGTTTTGTTTTTGTATAACACAAATATTAGTTCAGTTAATGTAAACATGAATGCATTTTAACGTATTTGTCCAATATTTAATAATATTAACTCATTGAGTGCCCCAGTTTTCGTGAATTTTTCCCGATATTCCACGCCCCACAGAATATTCCTTATTATGACTATGCAAGCAGTGACACATACCAAATGAAAGATTGAAGTCTCTTCTTTCATGAGAGAAAACAAGTGTGTTCCCACCATTTGTCATTCTGGAGTTATTGGCCATTGAAGAGAAGCAGATTTCAATGTCAGGGTTGGCAGTGAATGTTTGGGTTTCAAAAAACGTATTTAGACGTGAATGGCACTCAAAGAGTTAATACATTTAACTTTAAAGATCACATATTGTACTCTTTTTCCACAAGTTAATGCAGTTCCAAGACACTTATATGAAATATCTGTGACAGTTTTGGTCAAAATAGCGAACAGATGCTGCAGGACAGCGTCTCTCTTTTCTGTCTCAAACAGCTCCGTCAGAAAAGCCTCTGAAAACCAAAACGAAACTAAATCCACTGCGTGCACACGTGTGGCTGAACTGGGAGAGACACATCTGTCCAAGCAAAAACAAAATCCATCTTGGAGCACAAAAGTTATTTTTTTATACATTTGAAGAGGAGCAAACATGATCAAACACGATCAAAGAGGATCGAACAGGATCAAGCAGACCAACAAAAGACGAGACCATTAAAGTTATATTCATTCATCGTGAACAGAAGCATAGTCTTTGCTGCCTTTAACACATTTATATTTAATGAGCACAATTAGATGAGGTTACTAACATGCATCAACTTGACGGTAAGCGAGAATATAATTAGTAGTTTATTAATGGACATAATATTTACAAATATTGACCAATAATGAGGTAGTTGTGTCATAAACAATATTCCATAATGATGGAATTTTTCTATGTATTTTTTCTTTGTGCATAGAGAATGACAAGTTCCCTGCGTTGTGCACGTCTTATTTACTTTTCACAAGAGATTGGTTTCGATAAGATGAGCAATGAGTGCAGATGACAAGCATAAGATTCTGCAACAGCCGCATGTGCTGTACACAGATTGTGTACATGCAACAAAGTCTCTGAATGTCTTAACATTGAACATTGACGGGGGTTTCAATCTAACTCATAAAGTAATAGACTACAGTCCAACAAAATGTCACCAACCTTCATTTGCGTTTGCATGAAAGGATATTTACTGAAATAACTGAAGCAGTAAAAAAATAATAATAATTGAAATCTCAAAACTGTTTAACTGCAGGATGGTGGAAATTAATAGTCGGATATACAGTATGTTTAAAATAATCAAAGTTACACTCCTTTCGCAAAAAGAACATTAATGAGTGTTTTAAAGTTATTTCCTCATTTTAATTCAACTTTAGAGATAATATGACAGAAATTCAATTTTAACCCCAGACTGTGTCCATTCTTTATCTCAAATGATGGATTTACTTCTACATCTGTAACCGAGTCTCAGCCTTAGAAACACAGACAGGAAAAGTGAGACGGGGAAACAAAAGAAAGAACGTGTAACGCAACAGGAAGTGAGTTATACCATACTTTAGTTAAGATTTTGAAATATGTGCTTGTAATGTTTCTACTGAAGGAAGTATTTTTTTTTGCCACACGTTTCTTTCTAAATGAACAGAATATGCATGAAACAAAACAAACAACAAGAACAACAACTATACATTCTACTGAAGGCATATGAATAGTTTTCATTCATCTTCATTGTATAGAGAGTGTTTTTTTTATTTCCTCATAGTTTATGAGTGAGCCACTCAAGACTGTTGCAAGAAAGCAGCTGCAAAAGTGGCTGAACAGGAGTTCAGCAAGTTCAGAAGGAGTTCTTGCCTTTTACGTAGAAGCTGTTATGGAAAAGCTCAACTTTGACCTGCAGGGACAAAAGGACACCTTGCAAAAATAAATAGGTCAAATACAGCTTGACTTGCACTCAGTGGACTTTAAACTTCACTTCTGAGAATTTGGGTATTCCATCGTAAGAAAATATTTAGTAGTACAAAAAAGAAAAAGTGTGTGATGATGATGATGATGAATATATTTATTAGATAGAATTGTAGAACAGTACAGTCAAACACCCTGTCTAAAAGGAACATTCCAAAAAGCCCTTGCGGTCTTGTTTCCGCTAAAAGTCAAGTGTAGACAGGAAAGTCTTAAAGTCTAACGAGCAATATTCTAGAAAGATCTGCAATGTAAAACAGCTGAAAATGAAATAATAGGCTTCTTTTATTTATCAGACTTATTTCTGGTTGGAAAGTTTACATCATTTTTCAATTAAAGTTGTATTTACTTGTTTCACAGTCTCAGATTTGAGGACCGGCCCCACCTTAATATAAACTGTTGCAGCTGAATGCTTCCTCATAGCTCTGATGAAGCTGCCTGGTCTCAACCCGGAGGATGTGAAATCAAACGTCAACCTAAGCGCGATTGTTTTTCTGCTGTGTGTCTCTGGTGAGAGTCAGTGTGAAGATTCTACTACCGGTGTGGAGAACATGTCGCTGCATTAACAGGCCGTTTATAATGTGAATAACATTTATGAAATGCTTTCCAGTTGCAGATGCAGAATCATTTTGGTTTTCCTTGTGATTCATCCTCTGTGGGGTGGATTCTGTCTGGAGCACCTGTGGGCAGCGGGGCGGATATAAATATCTGGCCTGTACTTGCCAAAGTGGGTGGCATAGACAAGAATCACAGCACAGAGTCACAGTGTCTGACCGGCTGACGAGCCGGGAGGCGTTACTCATTGTTGACGGGTGAAGACATGTTACGTAAAGCTTAATGCTGAGGAAGGGAAGGGAAGCGGGGGAGGGAGGAGGCCTTCACCTCCCTGACACAGGAAGAGGGTCCACTGGTCACAAATAGCTACTTAAATAGTTACTTCTACACACATTTTCCTCATGCCTGTTTGTTTCCTTCCATTCTGTGCTGAATCTGCAGCATCCTGACAACCTCCTGCTGCCTCCGAGCGTGATTTGCCCTCTGATGCTGTTAAAGAAAAGCCTTTGTTTGTGTGTGCTTCATTTTGGCTCAGAGGAAAATCCCTCTGCAGCGACACAGCGTGCTACGGAACTCTACAGCACTGACGCTGCACGCCTCGCCAGCTTGGCCAAATTTCAGTCACAATATATGATGCTATCTGAAGTGATATCAGTCAGTGCTATAGGCAGCAAAGGTTAAGAGTTATCTCCAATGTGATATCAGATATGACCCTGATTCCAAGAACAGTTGGGTTCATAATATCAGGAGATCAAAAACAGATGCACCGATTGATCTTTGTTGCCTGCTGTCACGATTATAACATTTTTACTGAGATTTATCATCAGGGTAGCGTAGCTTAGATGAACATATCTGTAATCTTCTTTGTGGATTCATGGATCAATACATGAGCAGGGCACAGAAAGGGATTGGTAATAACACCAGGGGAGCCAAGCACCCTCCTGGTTGACAGGACAGTCGCCAGAGACTGCAAGGTCAGTAGCATCAGGACTGACTACAAGAAAGCCCTGCAAGAAATGCAACACATAAGGATACCTTCGTCCAGAACTCAATGAAGCTATGGAAGACGACTCCACAAGGTAACTCGAAGCCAGTTGCACAGGTGAGCATTAAATGAGGCATTTAGCAAGGAAATGCTCAACCCCCTCCCCCAGCCAGATCATCACAGAGTGGTTTCGGGTACCGGTTCCAAAGTGAAACGACTCCTCTTGATGGATGACATCAAACTGTATGACAAGAGCGAGCGTGACATTCACTCCCTGATTCACCTCACTGGGATATACAGCAATAACATTGAAGTTGATCACAACTGAAGGGGTTAAACTACCTGAAGGCAACAATACAGATGTGCAGGACAGCTACAAATACCTGGGGATCCCACAGGCAAGTGAAAACCACGAGCAGGCAGCTCTGAGGTCGGCCACAGCCAAATACCTGCGGAGGGCGAGGCAGGTTCTCAAGAGTCAGCTGAATGGCAAGAGTAAGATCCAGGTCATTAACAGCTATGCCCGACCAGTAATCAGACAAGATCCTGTGGGACCTCCAGATCCAGATGGACAAACTGGTGACGGCCAACAGGCCTGACATAGTGGTGATGGATAAACATCAGAAGACAGCGGTAGTGATGGATGTAGCCATTCTGAGCGACAGCAACATCAGGAAAAAATAACAGGAAAAGCTCAAGAATTACCGAAGCTAAAGGAAGAGCTGGAGAGAATGTGGGGAGTGAAGGCAACAGTGGTGCCAGTAGAGATCGGGGCACTAGGGGCATGCATGACTCCAGCAGATGGAACAACGTCCAACATCTCTGCCCAGAAGATCCTCGGGACAGCTAAGATCCTGCACAGAACGCTCAAGCCCCCAGGCCTCTGGCAGAGAACCCGAGCTTGAAGGAGACGCCGTACCGCCTGGGTGGGCGAGACAATGATTATTATTTTGTTTTTAAATAACACTTTTATCTGCTCTGTTATTCTTTTTCTTCTTCCCACACCCTCAACTATATATTTCTTGATTACGGCTTTATGTTTCGCTGCTGACTAAGAAAATTGCAGTGAATAAAGCAAAGCTCATTTCATGAATCACTGCTCCCCTGAGAAATGCGTGCAAAAACACTTTCGTGTAAGAGCTCGTCTTTACCACAGACAGCTCAGACTCTGTCCGTGGCTCAAACACATAGGAGATGTATTTCGGCAGCTATTAATAGGCTATGACTCACTTTGTTTGACTCTGGGGGCCTGTTTCGTAACAGGCAGACCATGTGCATGTTGGTCTGTGAGCGTGTCGAAATGTATTTACTGCGAATTTGTTGACACGTCAGACATGTTTACTTGCTCATAAGCAAAAGCTCCAGTCATTCCTCAGGCTCCTGCATCAGCCACCAAACCAGGCTGCCTCCCACCTGGCCAGGTGATGTTTTATTTAGCTGGGTCCACTAACAGATAACATCTAACGCTCCATTGCTCAGACGGAACTTCTCGACGCCGCTTTAGAGGAAAACATTTGGAAAGGCTTTCAGACTTATTGTGAGGCAGAAGCCAAGATCCTCAGACACGCTTTCCTCCGTATGCTTCTATTTTTGGGCTCTGGAACACGTCACACTGTTTCCAAAGCAACCACTTTTGACCAATTTGGGAGGTTGTTGGGGCACGGGGGGGGGGTGGAGAAGGAAAACCTTTATAATTTGTGATCAAACAAATGTTTTTGTAATATAAGATAAGGCTGCCTTCTCGCATCTGTCATGGTTACTGACAGCAGAACAGGCTCGAGCTTTGAGGAGCACATTAAAGCACATCACTGGACAATTACATCCCGGAGTAACGTACAACTGGGACAAATAATCACCCTAATTTGAAAGACATTACAGTAAAATAAGACTTTAGGCTGCGTGAAAACACGAACAACAACAAAAAAAAAAAGGAAGGAAGGAAGGAAAAACACAATCCCCACCACACAGACAAGCCCGGATCTCAATATATAGTATGGAAAACATGGTGAGATGTTGAATGTATGACCCACTTCCTGTGTTCACTAAAAAACACTGTTGGAGAGAATATTTATTGTAGCCACACGCTCAGTGAACATGGACGACTGCTGCTCATGTGTCTGATGTTGCTTCATTATTAAAGTCAAGTGCAAAAAGTTTCATTATCATCAGAACGGCATCGGTTATCTTTGTTTTATTTCAAATATTATGTGGAATGACGCTAATTGATTGGTATCTGATGACTGTCTGTAATCCTGCTGATCCGTCGTCGCTAAGCCTCTGTCATCTCTGTGAAACTGACGTAAAGCTGGATACATGTAGTTATATCACCTTCAACCTTTGTTTCAAGAGAAAATCTTTCTGCATCCACAGAGAAAAAAAGATTACGACAGCGTAACACACTCAAAATCCAAAGTGAGGAGAGAGAGAGAAAGAGAGAGAGAGAGAGAGAGAGAAAGAGAGAGAGAGGCCATTATTTCACTGTGAGTTTAATGTTGACCATTGTAAAGTATCATGGATTCTAACAATTGAGGTTTCAGTGTGCAAAATGAGAGTTGGTCACGAAAGCCGTGGGGGTGGTGGGGGGGGTAAATGAAAGTGTTTGTTGAGGACAATTGTTCATCTAACAGGAGCCATCTGAGGTCAGTTTATTCTGTCCTGACATCATCCTCCCCCCGCCCAGTGTTCACTTCACTTTGTTTCACGACCCCCCCCAGCAACGCTGAGGGGGTCGAGCGGATTGTTTAGAGAAATCCGCTTGATTTCTCTAAACACGCAAGTGTATTTCTCAAGATACTCAAATTCAGGAGTATTCTGGATTTGAATGATGCACCTCACAGACCTGACTAATGATTTAAACCACTTTGACCAAACATGTACAGAGGTACGTTTGCCTGCATTGCAACATGTGGAAGTAGACTGAAAAACCAAAGTACTTGTCATCCCCTCCCGGGTTGGGACTCGTTTTTCTGCAGTATTCAGTCCAAATATTTGATCTTTCTGTGCGTGAGACTCAAATAGTGCTGAATGTATGCAGAAGGGTTTATTCTGGAATCAGGCGAGTGTTCCTGGGTGTTGGGTCCTGATGATGGGAAGCCATGTGGGTGGAAAGGATGAGTCATCCATCATCTATCCATGGCGTTAGGCTGCTGCTGCCGCCGGTGCAGGTCCGAGTCGAGCTCCGTCTCGCTGAGCTGTGATGTCAGAGCTGTCACTGTTCTACGCCACAATGAACACTCACAAAGCTTTGGGTGTGCGTGAACTCAGTGGGGGGGGGGGGGGGGGTGGAATACAATAATAGCACTGACTGGAAAGCGTTCACTCATGTCACTGTATACTTAGCACTCTTTCACCTTTTGTTTAGCCTCTTTCCTTCAGGAAAAATGACTGTTGCATTCCTGAATATGTTTCCTGAACAGATCTGTAACTCATTAATAGCCAGACAAACATTACTGGAGATTATGGGAGATGGATCTCGCCAATGTGCTCGACATGATTCGACGCAGCTTGAGGAACATTTGAACAATTCCCACCCACAAAAGGTCCAGCAGATGTTCTCTTGAGCAGCTTTTTAAATCATCATTATGTCGACGTGTAGAAGATTATAATTTCTTTGCTTGTGGCTCTTGCGCTGTGCTGTAAGTGACTCATCAGTGGGTGAATTACATAGATTACATAATCATCCCTGCCCTTCCTCGACTCATCCCATGAACTGACGTCTGGGTTTAACAATCGTAAGCAAGAATATGAGCAAACATAAGACATTTTGTTTAAAAGTCCGACCTGTTAGACATACTGGATGTTGTTGGTGTCATTTTATCTTGAAAGCTAGATTAAAATACTTTCTGACAGCCAAAATGACTTGTGATAACTTGCTGTCTTGTGTAGTCTCTTGATTCTAGGGGCTCTACTGCCCTCTACTGGAAACGTTTAAAATAAATCCTTCAGTCCACATGAGCAGGAACACTTTTGACTATAAGGCAGAACTTGGACACAAAAGGAAGAAGCAAATGTTGTTGTTGTTGTTTTATCACTACAGAGAAAACACATCACTAAAAACTTTATACGATGACGGTAGTTTCTTCTATCCCCCACTAAAGCATCTCACTCTCACTCTTTATCCTCCCATTCTCCGATACAAATGTCCCTCAGAAAATGTACATCAAACAATGAAGAGTAGAAGCAGTCGTTCAGAGGCTTGATCCCTTTGACTGATATGTAATAATATATTCAATTCGTTTTTTAATTTTAATTGAGTGCCATTCTCAACTCAGCTATATGCCGAGTGCCCCATTTTTCAGCATTATCCATTTGAGAACAGATTCAAATAAAGCTCAGCACAGGCTTTGTATGTACTGTACTGTGTAAAAAATGAACGAAAAAATCCATTCCTGAGAAATTTTACACCAAAGAATATTTCTGACATTTTGTTTTGAATCCAATTTCAGGCTGTTTTGGGAAAGCCCTCATAAAATGTCATAACAGCTGAAACCTCGGCTGCGATCACGCCTGTTGTTTGTGACCTGCTAGAGAAGGGAAGCCACATTTGGGACATCCGAGCCATGAAGGGTCGAGCTAAAGTCCTTCCTCTGCTGGCACAGCAACTGGGGCTAACAGATGGTACTTAGACAAGGCTAAGCTTTGTGCTTCTGTCTGGAACGTGGAGGCCAAACTCTTTTTAGTTAATGTGATCACAGGTCAACTTGTCTGCTGCCGTCAGTTACCATGAAACTGCAGGACGTTTGTCAGGTCACTCAACAGACAGAACTCTGGAGGAGACCATGATTATTACCATGCTCTGATCTCATGCTGATGAGAAAAGCTGCACAAAAGATAAACATACAGAGAGAAACACACAAAGCAAAACATAATAGCCTGCCAAATTTATTTACAGTTTATTAACTAATGTTATTCAAGCTCCATCCTTTCCCACAATGCAACTGTACAGTGTCTTTCATTAAATGCTCCCTGAGCAGTTACCACTTTTGTCTTCCAAATGCAAAACTTGCAATTTTTTTTATTGTATCAGACTACCATCATAACTCTGACATCATCACATTGGTTTTTGCTATATAGCCTCCCAGAACTTTGCTGGACTGCTTCTGCAGGCGTGTAAGCTGAACTTCATTTCAAATTAGTGTACTGTCCCTTTAAATCATTAAATCGGATCTACACAACATTGATTTTCATGTACATAATATAGCAGTGCATTCTTGGAAATAAACACGATGAACAAACTAGACTCATTTGAGCTAAAACGCTTATTTTATAAAAGTGCTTATTTTCCAAATTTCATTTACGTACCTAAGAAAAAGACTACTCAGAAATTGCCAAACCGCTTAGCAGTTGCAGGACAATAAAAACTGACAACAGTGTCACCATCAAACTGGACCGTTGTTTGTGCCATCTGTTTGACAGAAATTAAAAGAGAAAAAGTCGTGAAATGTCTGCTTTATTTATGTGTTGACTGAAACTAGTGCTTAGATACAGTATATCAAAACATATATTTGACATGCGCAAAGTTAGGAGAGCCAGAAAGCATTTAATCTGAACTACCTTTAGGATTTTGGTTATAATAATTCATCTTGGACTTTTGCAACTCTAATGGCAGATCCTTGGTGTTTTTATTTTTACCTTCTTTTTTTTTGTATTCTGTTCGAAGTGACGAAGGCATCACTGTCAGTTCTTTTTCTTTGACTTCTGGCCGTTGACCAGGCCCGACTCCCAGCGTTGCCATAAAGAAGCCTTCTGACCTCCGGCTCTTTGAACTTTTGGCTCCTGTTGTGACATGAGACGGAAAAGACGTAATTAGATTCCTTAACTTCTGTTAGAGTTAAACATCTGAGCCTTTTGTACTAAAGCAAGCATTCCTCAATTAAATTCAAGTTACTTAAAACTTTCATTTTAGGTTAATTAAGACCTTTACAGAACAAAACCCCATGATCTAGATTAAAGACATACCTTTACTCATCATGCCTTTGAAAGGATTTGAGAACAATATGGTACATTGCAGTGATAACTCTATTTACTTAGTAATACTGTTGTCAGCGGTTTCAGTCAGTCAGTGGTTTGCACAAAAAACATGCACAGATCAAATGAAGCTGTTCAGTAAATAGACCTGACACCTCACCTGCGTCTTCTCAGACTTTTTGGATGGAGGCGGCCACACCCGTTCCAGTTTTCCTGTGGACTGCCATCTGCCATCTGAAGAACAGGAACAAGACAGGAACAGGAAAACATTGAAGGTATTTGACAGTTGATACATTTAGGTGACAGACAAAAACATCAAGAACCTAAATTTTGCTAGACTGAACCTGTTTTGTTTCTCTGCTCAAATATTAGCGCCATTAGCATGCCCAGTGAACTGTTGCTATCTACCCATAGAACTAACCAGATTACTTCTTTCAAGACAATTGGCATGTAATGTTAAATTATTTTACTTGTAATAGATTACTCAGTAGCTCTACACAGCAGC
>NW_027180953.1:0-25000 GCF_040956055.1 Brachionichthys hirsutus
GTGGAGGAGGTTCTGTTGGACCTGGATCTGCTTGTTAGCAGGATGATCCAGAACCCAGTGAATGTTGACGTGAAGCTAGGAGGGTGGGACACGGGTCCAACATGAAGTCCTTCAGTACCGTGGGAAGACACGTTGATTCTAACGCTCCTTTATGAAATCAGCGTTCTTCACCACGTTCCTTCGTTTCTCCAGAAGCTGGGATGTAAAACGTTCCCCATATTCCTGATGTGGACCAGGATGTTATCAGAACCTTGTGTTTCTCCATGAGGACAGGTCCACAGAGCTGTGGGACTGTCCAGCCTCAGCAGAGGGACGCAGCGTTCCAGCGCTTCGGAGGTTTCAGTCTGGAGTTGGAGAAAAAGTATTTTGGATCCGTTTCAGTTTTCAGAAGTTTCTAGTTTTAAAGTCAAACCTCTGTCAGAACATTAGAACACACTAGAACATTAGAACATTGGACGAGTCTCCCTGAGACTGGAACCAACATCAGGACAGAAAGCAGCACAGACCGTCCTCCTGTGGACAGGTGGACATGAAACCACCTAAAGAGGACGGCAGGACCACCAACCAGGTGGTGTCCGTCTGCAGGACGGTTCTGTTGGGACATGGATGTTGTTCTCTGACTTGTTGTTTTCTGCTCTCCAGAGGAACCCACTAACGTGAACGCCATCATCATCATCATCATCACTGTAGCGGTTCTTCTCGTCCTCACGGCTGCCGTTGGATTCAAGCGGTACAGACAGAGGACAGGTGAGCGACCCAGACAGAACCAGTCTCTGTCTCCTGGCTTTGATTGGACACTTTGACCTGATGAAGCAAACAGGAGGTGGTTTCAGCTTCAGAGTCCAGAACCACGATGACGGACCAGGGAAGACAGTCGTGCTGTGTTGACCCTTGAGTAACTCCTGGACAGTTTAGTCCATTTCAGAAATTCTAAACTCCCTCCAGGACAACCACCTTTTGTGACTCCGCCTTTGGTGAGGCGGAGTCACAAAATCTCAACGTCCATAATTTGACTGTGTAATCCGTGTTTAACCTGTCCACGACCCTTCAGACAAAAATGTCCATTTGTTCTACATAGTGTCCAAGAAAAGGTCACAGAGGGGTGATTTTTGAAAGGGGGGTAATTTGGGCTTAAATTTGAAAACCCATATTTCCCACCGCCGTTTGTCTGTCCGGCTGTTAGCAAGATAACTCAAAAGGTTCTGAACGGATCTGGATGAAGTTTCCAGGATTTGTCGGGAATGTTTCCAGGAACAGATGATTACATTTCGGTGATGATCCAGAAGAGATCCTGGATTCTGGATCACTTGGAACTATTTGTTAATATTGCAGTCAATGGAGATTTAAAATATTTTCCTCAATATCTCAGTTGATTATTTATCAATGTTTATGGAATTTGACACAGTCATGCAGGGTGGGGGGGTGGGGGCGGTGTCTATCTCTCCAACTGGATCAGGTCCAGAATGAGGTCAGGAAAAATATTACATTTTACAGGTGGACATTTTGTCCACTTGAAGGGTCATGAATGGGACTTTTTTTGTAACACAAGCGTTAAACTGTCCCCGGTTCCTCTAGGGGGACGTCCCGTTCTTCGTCTCCTCTGTTTAGCAGCAGCTACTTTTGTTTGATGGAGTGTTGCTGGTGATCCACTCGCATCCGTTCACCTGCAACCGTGAGCGGTGGAATGATGCGTCTTTGTTATCCAGGTATACCTCGTCCACCTTCTGAGGACAGCGCTGAGCTCAAGAAGAGACTGCAGCCGGAGGTCGTTGGGACAAGGACAGAATGAACGCAGTGAGTGTCTTCGTGTGGGACACTATGTGTAGAAGAACCTTCTGACACGGGGAGATTATTCTCTGTCAGACTTGTGAGACAAGATAGTCTTTGTCCTTTGGTGTCTTTTCCACAACAAAAGGTGAAGCGGTTTCACCTGAAGGGATCTGAGGTTGTTGGACAAAGACAATGAGTCCACCTGGACATTTAGGTGGACTGATCGGGTTCGGGTGTGGCTTCGTGGCGTTTCTGCTCAGTTCTGTTGGTTCTGTGTCCGCAGGGTTCTGGGACAAGGAGCGGTGTCCCCACATCGTCCTGTTTGAACTGGAGTCCACCGGGTCTTCACCAGAACACGATCCGATCAAAGACATCAGCGACGAGGATCCAGTGATCGATACTTATTGATTAGAGTCTAAACGGTGTCATTTACATATTTCGGGGATTGTTCTCGTCTCTCTTCTCTGGAGACGTCAAACAGGATCTTTAAGAGTGTCTTCATCCGACGTCCTTAGAACGTCCTCCATCATTACACTTTAACTCTTCGGCTGCTGGGTTGTTTGTGCTTTCCCTTTGTCCTATTGGTCCTCCTGGTGTCATGTGATCTGAGACGAGAGACATCTGACGGCCTCTAGAGTCGTCTCTGCTGTCCGTCCTCAGAAATCCTTCCTTTGCTTCCAGTCCTCCTGGAACCTGCGGCGGGACTTGGACACTAACGAGTCCGGAGGTGTCGGAGTAAACGGCCGTGTCTTTGTTCCTCCTGGACTCCGCCCCTCCCCCAGTGCTTCCTGTCTGTTCACGGATCACAATCACTTCCTCTGTTGTTAACGAGACGAAGGCTGAAGTCGTCCTGCTGGTTCCTTTCTTTAGACAGAAATTCTGCTTTACAATAAAATCCCACATTTCCCACGTTTCTTGTTTGATTGCTCCGTCTCCAATCCCATGAATATTCCCAGTCTGATTGCTCCGTCTCCAATCCCATGAATATTCCCAGTCTCATTGCTCCGTGTCCAATCCCATGAATATTCCCAGTCCGATTGGTCCGTCTCCAATCCCATGAATATTCCCAGTCTGATTGCTCCGTCTCCAATCCCATGAATATTCCCAGTCTCATTGATCCGTCTCCAATCCCATGAATATTCCCAGTCTCATTGATCCGTCTCCAATCCCATGAATATTCCCAGTCCGATTGCTCCATCTCCAATATCATGAATATTCCCAGTCTCATTGATCCGTCTCCAATCCCGTGAAGATTCCCAGTCTGATTGATCCGTCTCCAAATCCCGTGAATATTCCCAGTCTCATTGATCCGTCTCCAATCTATAAAACTAAAATCGCATGTCAGTCTGCTGCGTTCAGTGACAGAAATGATACAGTTCCTGATAGTCAGACTGATAACAGCCATCCTGCGTTTTGGATGGAGGTTGCAGGTTCAAATCCGGCTGGGGGCCTTTCTTTGTGGAGTCTTTATTACCCTCGCCGAAGGGGAGGCAAGGGTATTGCAATTGGGTCTGTTTGTCTGTCTGTCTGGATCCACATTCTAGAATGTTTTTAAAGGATTCTTTAACATTGCGAGATAGGGCACTTTTCTTAATTTCTTCGAAACGCATGGCGGTATGGATCTGAAAAAAAATCACACATAAGTACTCCTTAAAGGTCTATGGCCATGACTAATTTCAACCGAATCCGGATCTGAGAGCTAATTTTTATTCTAAAATCTGCATTTTTCAGGAGTCCATCCTGACCTCAATTCTGGAGCTAGAGACTTCAAATTTGGTGTGCACACTCATAGTTCATTCTGGTTTCATATATGTTACAGTTGTAGTTGTATCTTTTCCCGTTCCGGAGCAGCAAGCTAGAGCAGGTTTGGCCCCTCTGATCCGGAAGCCCTGTTTACTGTCTCACAAGATCCAATAGTCTATTGGAGGCGAGGGTCTGCAATCTCTGATTGGCTCATGTTCCAAATGAGAATTAGTTCTCAATTAACTTACCTGTTTAAATAGAGGTAAAATAAAATAACATCTTCTTGTACATGAAACAATCGTCTCTTCTGACTACGGGCGAGAGGCGGGGTACTCCCAGGATGTGTCACCAGCGCATTGCGGGGCCACACAGACACGGGGAGAACAAAAAACGCCACACAGAATGGAAATCGAACCCAGTACCTGTTTGCTGTGAGGCGGCGGCGCTAATCACTGCGCCACCATTCTGCCCCGTAATTACTGTCATCTGTAAACAAAAATAAAAATAAAATAGAACTAAATAAATAAAAACTATTCTGAAAAAAGATCAGGACATAACAAAACTGGAACAGAAATGTTCAGATAGAAGACATATGAAAAAGCTTGCTTCTTTTTTTCTAGTGAAAACGTGATGCATTCAGTTGTAACCTGCAAAGAATTCGACAATACAAATGATTAAAGGCCACCTGGAAGATATACCGGTACAAGTTGTCCTTTACATTTCTCCTGGTGCCACAGATGTTTGACATCGGAGAACATCTGACTGTGCCAGACGAGTTCTCAGAGCGTGAGCGGCGCTCAGGTCTGGTGTGGAAGCAGCTGGTTGCTGGGGCGATGGCAGGCGCTGTGTCCCGAACAGGCACTGCACCATTGGACCGTCTAAAAGTCTTCCTGCAGGTGGGTCATTTCACAAAGTTCACGATTACACTTTTGTGAAGGGCTGTCTCAAAGCTTTTCTCATTTGTGCTCGGAGAGTTTTTGTCTGTCGAGACGGTGAAACAAACGGTTAGAGGAGCTGACGTTAAGAGTGTTTGAGCCGCCAGCGAGGATGACCGAGGCTGATTCACACCTCGGAACTGAGTGGTTGTTAGAGATTAAGTCTCTAACATTGTGATATTAATTTACAAACGCACCGAAATGAAACAGGCGGACACCAGGCTTCTATTTTCTCTCACGCTGCCCGGACCGGCTGGTCCGGCGCGCTTCCTCCAACCAACTGTTTCCGCTTCCCGGAACAAGTTTATTTATAACGTTCATGGCTCCACCTCTTGACTTAGTGACATCACGATACCTTCAGAGCGCACAACATTGCTGCCCACCAGATGGGGCTGTTCTTGATCTCACGGTTACATTTAAACAAATGAAAATAAGCAAATGACCCTATCAGTGGTCAAACTGAATGGTTCTGGGCTGTCACCAACTATAGAGCCTTTAAACTAAAGCTCGCACCTCAAGGCTGGAAAACTGCTTTTTGCCCAGGGCCATCACTGACCTGAACCTGATAAAGGACCTCACCTCGCACCCCCTTCCTGTTGAACTAGCTCAGTTTGGCAGCTTGTATCTGTACCCACTGTACTCAGATGATTGACTTGTTTTTGCATTCAGGTACATGGTTCTAAATCTCAAGGAATGAATCTCTGGTCTGGACTGAGGGGAATGATCAAGGAAGGAGGCGTGTTCTCACTCTGGAGGGGAAATGGGATCAATGTCCTCGAGATTGCTCCTGAATCGGCCATTAAGTTTATGGCCTATGAACAGGTCGGTGCGCTCCAACCAATCAATGACAAGAAATAATTAGAACTCAATCCTTATAAATAAACCTAATGGTACATGTAAGACCAGAACTCTACCCAGTCTTGAATAATGCCTATTTTCATGTCCGGATAGTTGAATTCTCTCCACAGATGCATCATATTATTGCCCCCCCCCCCACTGGGCCCTTCCCACGTCTGTCTTTCCCCGCCAACCATTCTTTCTTTTACTTTAGATGAAGTGCTTGATTCGGGGCAGTAAAGAGGGGGGCTCTTTAAGGGTACAAGAAAGGTTTATCGCTGGATCTTTGGCAGGAGCTACTGCCCAGACCATCATCTACCCAATGGAGGTCAGTTTAAAGGTCATCGTATCTCTGCTGCCTTTCTGGGTCTGTCCTTTACAACACGAGCCTGCATTCATCCATTCATACAGTGGCTGCACTCATACCGCAGGTGTGGCTTCCTCTAAGCCAGGTGAGGGCTGTGGACTCCGTCACACTCCTGGACCGACAAAGGCATAAAGTTCTCACATTCTGCAGTGTATTTCTGTGGCACTAAGTTCAGTGCCTAGACTTAAAGTGAACTTTATTTCTAATGGTGCACGTAGCAGCACAATAAAGTAAATAAATACAAAGACGCCGTAGGGGTACAGTCGATCCTCACCCTGCTTCTCCACTCTGGTGTGTAGGTGCTGAAGACTCGTCTTACACTGAGGACGACTGGACAGTACTCGGGTGTGGCTGATTGTGCCAGGAAGATCCTGAAGGTGGAGGGAGCCCAGGCTTTCTACAGGGGCTACCTGCCAAATACAGTCGGCATCATTCCTTATGCTGGTATCGATTTGGCCGTGTACGAGGTGTGTGCAGCCCACAGTCAAAACCAGAAGCTCAAAGATAGCCCGCTAAAGTTTGACCTTACTTTCGCAACTTGCCACCTTTACATATGAAACTATTTCTGCCTGTTCCTGCTCCATCAAAAGACTCTGAAGAACGCTTGGCTTCAGAGGTACTGCTTAGACTCTGCAGATCCAGGAGTTCTTGTGCTCCTGGGCTGTGGTACCATCTCAAGTACCTGTGGACAGCTGGCGTCCTATCCCCTGGCTCTCATCCGCACACGTATGCAGGCACAAGGTAAAACGGATTCCGACGTGTTCTTAACATGTTGTTCCATAATCAATGGCCCAGCTAGGAGTGAACTCTCAACCTCTTTTGCTTTTCTTTCAGCCATTACTGAAGGGAAACCCAAGCTGACCATGGTGGGCCAGTTCAAGTACATCATATCACACGAGGGTGTAGCCGGCCTGTACCGAGGCATCACCCCCAACTTTCTCAAAGTCATTCCAGCTGTCAGCATCTCCTACGTAGTGTATGAGCGCATGAAGAAAATCCTCGGGGTGGGTTAGTAGACTGAGAAGCAGAAGAGAGGAGATGATGCAGCTCCTCAGGGCGAAGGGCCGCTGAACAGACGCAGGTCACACTGCTGTGGGTTCTACTTCCTGTTTACACATGCAGTTTCAAGTCTTTGACTACGCTTAGGCTTCTTAGCCCCAATGAAAATAGCAATTTTAACTTTATTTGGCCACACCACAGCTTTGTGATACGAGAACAGTGGTCAGAACTGCCGTGTACTGACTACTGATAAGGAAAGCGCTATATAAATAGAAGGTGAAATGGTGATAAGGTGACCCCACTCCGCACAAAAAGAGAGCGTTTGAAGACGCGGTCTGTTCGCGGCCTGTGCAGGCAGCGTTGGCCAGCGGTGACGTCCGGTTGGTTGACGGCACGGTCCGGTCCAGCCAAAAACTGCACTGGATTGGGTGGCAGACCCCGTGCGAGACATAAACGGTCTGGCAAATGCCAGAAATGCAAAGGGTCTCCTGGGAATCCCTCCAGAGCCAGCTCACGTAACAAATTTAATCGGCTTTTAATCCACTGAACCACATAAGCGTCAGAAAAGGGTTTGGAGTCCCAGGTTCAGTCATCCTAATTTGGACTGCTACACCGGAGAGCCCAAAAAAGAGGACATAAAAAGGTTTTCTGTCTCCCTGGGATCAGGTGAGCAAATAATTTGGCCTCACGAGCAAAAAGACCATATCCAGATGGGTCGACAGCAACAGGTTAAAATCCCTGGCTCTGGGGTGATTTTGGCCACCTTTGGTCTGAAAGCGTCACTAGGGGTTTTTGAGTCCCGGGACCAAAAGGTGAGTGAGCTTAGATAAAGGAAAAAGTGGGGTCCGAAAGGAAAGACGTCTATAAAACTAGTGTAGACAGGGCAAACAACCGGTTAAAATATAAAATCCAAGAAAAATCGTAACTGCATAAATAGATAAATAAAGAACAGACTAATTAAGAAAACCTGATTCTGTTATTGAAATAGTTTGGGCATGTTAAAATCCAAATGGCATCTAAAAAGGTTGAAATTCATAGAATGGCGGCCGCCAACTCTCCATCATCTACATGGGGAGGAATAATATGTGAACTTGCAAAATATGATAAGATGCTAAAAGATTTACTTTAGTAAAAAGGTGATCGGGGGGGCTAGCAGGCCCGCTTACACACATATCTGGTGAATTTAATAACGGTGAAACACCAACTACTTGATGCATGCAGCAATGTCTAAAACTAAATGATTCAATTGAAAATAAATCAAAATTAACTTTCGGCTTGGAACTGAAAATGGATAAATTGTCAAAGATTGTGAGGGAGTTCAAATGTTTTAGATGGGTGGTTCAAAATCTCTTGAGCCGTAACCTGTGTAAGAAAGAGCAAGCACACACACACACACACACACACACACCTAAATTTACACCTTCGGCTTGCGGTGGAGTGGGACAGAGAAGGGCCCTCTCGGTCCCACTGGAACCTGACAGCTGGAATTGACCTTAGGCCAACATGCTCACGAGTATCAAGATGTAAATGCAGAACACCTGCACACAAACCCCAAAATTAGTTACCTAATCGAAGAGCATTGCTGCACATAAAATAAGGAGTCATTGAGGGGAGATCGAGGCCTAGTAGAGGCGCCGGGGTGAGATAGAGGCAGGATGAAGACCTCCGATAACGCGGAGCTACGTCAGTAGATCACTGATAAGGTGACAGAGAAGCTACATGATCCACAAAAAGCATTCACGATATATGATGCACCCTGCTAGAGACGAGGCAGGGCAGAGAACACAGACACGCACACCCCAGAACCGGACAATCACAGAGCAGTGCTGCACGTCACGGAATGCAGGACAGAAGTCAAGATTATCTGGGAGCACATATTACGAATCATAGGAAAGAAGTTCTGTAAATGTGTCTATAATCTTGGAGTAGAAATGTAAAGATTTGGTCTGAGTGTGCTGCAGGTTCTAATGGAGGCCTGATGAGTGTGTGACAGGAGAACCACGTCTGGGGGGCCGCCAGAAACACAGAGGTTGTGAGACAGTGGAGGAAACTTTCTGACAATGACCATCCCAGGGTCCCACCATGGATGTCCTGAACGCCGGAAAGGAACACATACGTTGGGGGAGTACAAACACACTCTGTCACAGGACACCGGACAGTGTTATTGAGGTAGAAGACCATTGCAAATTCATATGCTCTATTTTTGTAGATATCGAACGTCCCCATGCAGGATGATCTGGAGAAGGGACAGAACGGACAACAACCAGGGTGGGATAGACTCCTCCCTCAGCTTCATCCATCAACACTGACCCACTTTCACTGAGAACGCAAACACTTTCAATAAAGTTAACACTCTGAGAATGACAAGTCATTCCCTGTGTGTACATACTTGTCATCGCATACAGCTATTTCACACACACGAGGATAATGTTGCCCCTGACGTGCTCACAACACGGGGTTAATGCAGGGCTCAAGAGGTAAGGTTGAGGACATCTTAAACACTGTGGCACCGGAAGCTAACCTTCACATAATTGATGGTCGGGTAGTTAATTTAGGTTATAGAGAGTTTTGCACAGAAGCTCGAGGAAGCTCATCGGACGTATGGAGACATTGTGAGGGGAGTGCACAGATGTGGGACGGGGGAGCTTCGGTGTTCTCACAACATTCCGGGACAGAGACAAACAGAGAACGAACGAGTCCACCATATCTGGAGGTAAGAGATGAACATTGACTGTCCTTGGTTAAGTTAAGCAGGCAGGAACAGCTCAGACGTAGATAGAAACATATCAATTTTATGACGTTCAAGGTTTGACAATCAGATGAGAGATATTGGGGAGGAGGTCAAGACAAATAATTATTCACGATAGGGGACAGCAGACTTTGCAGAGACAGTTAAGCAACATAACTGAGATAACAACTATTGAAGACTGAGATAGATATATAAAGACATTTTGGGGCCTTGATGAGAGGTTAACACAGGACATCTACCTGGACTCTTACCAGTCACCTGAGAGTCCGACATAGATCAGAGTAGGGAGACAGGCGTCACTGTAATTAGACTAACAACGGAACGCACTAGTAGAATATTAATGACGTTACAGAGTATTAGGGGAGTTATTGGTGAGACGATTGAACTGTACATGTTATTACTTCCCTCTGTGCTCAGTGTCCTCTGATAACACTCTATCCCATCGTTCGTACGGCCTTCTGTCTGCACCTGCTAGCGCAGTTTAGATGAGGAACTGGTTGTTTCCTTCCGTCCTTGACTTCTTCTCTTAGTTTAAACACGCACATCCATGCACCCCTCCCCCCCTGGCCTCACATGCATTACAAGGAGGCATGAGACCTCCCATGACCCCCACCCTATAATGATGGGAGGTGAATGTATGGAATGAATAAAGTTGGGTGTTTGAGAGTTGCACAAGCACCATGGGAATTTCTTCATACAGTCACACAAGTACACTATGGTCCATCAACAGGACGGGCGACGTTGTACAGCTATTGGCTCTGGCCAGGGCTAGCGCACTGGCTACTCCGGCTTTCTCCTTGCCTTTCCACTTGGACTTGGCGGGGATCAATGATTTAATGAGTGCTGTGTTTTTAAACACGGCCCTCAGGAGGGGAAGGTCCAGATCCTTTGTATCGACTCTGGATCCCTGGACAAGGATACATGCACTGACTAGAGGGACAGCAGCCATCCCCTCTAGCAGCAGGCCATTGCTAAAGCTTGGGCCGGGACTACCCACAGAATAACAGGGGGGGGGGGGGTGCACATACACACAGGGGGGTGCACTGTATACACACATACAGTGCCCTAATTTAGAAACAGACTTCTTGAATTAAATGAAGTGAATGAAATACATTTTCCCTTTTTAAACAAAACAGTGAGTGTGAATGGGGACACTGCTATGAGAGGGTTTTGATGATAGCCAACGGTGACCAGTTACTCGTTCCTACTGCGTTTAGATACGACCATAAACTAATGCAAAACATCAGTGCAAAATAAAGCAGAATGAGATCATTAGAAGCCCTGCAGGCACTGAATGAAGATCTTAAATATGAACAGAACACTGCATGTAGACGATGTCGATGCATTATAAAACTTACCTAGAAAATAGGGCTAGGTTTGTACAATAAGAGCTGCACAAATATATATTAGATCAATACAGGGCAAAGGAGGATCAACCCAGGAACACACGAGGAATATAAATGCTTCTGAGGAGGAAGAGTAGATGTTAAAATAAGTTAGCATGGTTCAACTGAAAACGGATTATTGCAGTAAAACCGAGAATGAGAATAAAACAGAGAATCTGGAACTGAATTATTTCTGTAACTTAGATCACCTACTTACACAGTCTTGAGGAGGACAGGCACTTATTATTAAAATGTCCACATTAGATGTGGCGATTTTAACATGAAAATAAAGAAGAAAGAGAGCGACTTTAGGACATTATAGGAAGAGAGGAAGGTATATTCTAAATTAGCATCTGATATTGGCCTTCATCTCTGGGTGTCTCTGTTCCATTGAAAACAAACCATAATAAGATTAATTCATGATCTCTTTTGTTGGAGTTCTGACAGACCAAATTTCAGTTAAAGGGAGGATGTTTCATGCGGGGTGTTTTTGTCTTTGGGTTCGACCAGGTCAAGAAAGGGAGGCCAGGGTCCAGCTATAGGGGGTCAGACTGGTTTACAGGATCAAGAATTACCATGCAGGTAGAAGATCGGGTTATAATTAGAGGATAGATGTAGGAACTGGGTGCGGTATAGTGAAAAATAATCCACACACAGTAGCACATTTCTCAACAGCAAAGAGGACACACTTCATTTATTTATTTATTTATTATTTTTTATTTATTTATTTATTTCGACCACGTAAACAACCAAAAATGATAAAACAATGCCAAATACATGTGCACACATATACATAAACATAAATACAAATATATACTGTACACACATATGTAAAGACATATTCACACACACACACGCAGCACATGTAATATTAATTAACAATAACTCAAACAATAAATAATAACCATAATGCACTAACTATGCAATTTACGTGAGCGAAAGGGAGTAGGAAGAAGTAAATACTTATTTAACCCTACCCCTTCTAAACTTAAACATATACACTAAACTTAAATATACATTATTTGCTAATAAAGATAGCAATTCACCCCATGTTTGGACTCACGAGTGATATTGTCAGGTATTGTCCCTGTATGTTTGCAAAATCATTTCTTTGTGCCTTCTTTTAAATAAAGTCAAACTCAACATATTTTTCATTTCATTACTCAGTCTATTCCACAGTCTTACTCCACAGACAGTAATACAAAAACCCTTCTTTGTTGTTCGTATTCTACGGACCTTTAGATTTGACATATTTCTGAAATTGTATCCCTGGTGTCTCTCATGGAACATGTTTTGTATATTGTGTGGTAATAAATAGTGTTTTGCCTTATATAAAACTTGAATTGTTTTGTGCTGTACTAAATCAAAAAATTTCAGACTTCGAGATTGCCAGAATAAATCATTAGTGTGTGCTTTATAATCCACATTATGAACGATACGTATAGCTCTTTTCTGCAAAATAAAAATTGGTTGGAGTGCAGTTTTATATGTGTTTCCCCATATCTCCGAGCAATAATGTAGATATTGCATGATTAGAGAGTTGTATAGAATAAATAAAGCTTTATAATCTAAGACATGCCGAGCTTTGACAAGGACTAAAATACTGCGAGAGATTTTTGATTTAACATACTTAATGTGAGGTTTCCAGCAAATTTTGTTGTCGATTATTACTCCCAAAAATTTTGTTTCCTTTACTGTTTCAATGTTGACACCATCAATTTGTACCTGATTCTGTATATTATAATCTCCAAAAAACATAATTTTAGTTTTGCTCAAATTTATTGATAATTTATTTTTGTCGCACCATATTTTTATTTTACTTAATTCCGAAGTGATAACACTCAAAAGTTGCTGCAAATTCTCACCCGTACAAAAAATATTTGTGTCATCAGCAAACAAAATACATTTAACCAGTCTGGATACGTTGCATATGTCATTAATGTAAAGGAGAAATAGTTTTGGTCCCAATACTGACCCCTGGGGGACCCCACACGTAATTGTCAGTCTTTCTGAAGAACAGTCACCAACCTTAACATATTGCTCTCTATTTTCTAAATAACTTTTAACCCAATTCAAAGCCACACCTCTGATCCCATATAACTCCAATTTCTTAATCAATATATCATGGTTAATTGTATCAAAAGCCTTCTTTAAATCAATGAATATTCCTGCTGCATATTGCTTTTTATCTATTGAATCTGTTATCATTTCTACGAGTTCAGTTAAAGCAAGTGATGTTGAATGTTCTGATCTAAATCCATATTGACTATCAGCGAGTAAGTTATATTTTCCTATGAATTTGTCTAATCTGTAAGAAAATAGTTTTTCTAGGATTTTTGAGAATTGAGGTAGAAGAGAGACTGGCCTATAGTTAGTGAAATGGTGACAATCCCCAGTTTTATATATCGGTATAACTTTTGCTATTTTCATATGTTGTGGAAATTGCCCAGTTTGAAATGAAAGATTGAAGATGTGAGTAAGTGGTTTAGAGATCCCTATGATGACCTTTTTTAGCATCTTCATGTCCATATCATAATCATCAGTTGATGTTTTGTTTTTACATTCATTAACCGTATTTATTATTTCATTTTCCTGTATTGCATTTAGAAACATTGAAGAGGAATTTCTTTCCTTAACTTCCTCGAAGGGTCCATTCATATTTGTCTTAGGTATGTTTTCTGCCAATTGTGGGCCAACACTTACAAAGAATTGATTAAATTTGTTAACAACCTCCTTCATATTATCAATCTTTAAATCATTATCCATAAAGAAATTTGGAAATTTATGCTGTCTTGAGCCATTTCTTATTATCCTGTTTAAAATATCCCAAGTACCTTTCATATTGCCTTTATTCCTTTCTAATATTTTATTATAATAATCCTTTTTACATATCCTCATAATACTCGTCAACTTATTTTTATATTTCTTATATTTATTTTCAGCTTCTAACGTTCTGTACTTTAGGAATTCTCTATATAGTGTATTCTTCTTTTTACAAGCATTTTGAAGACCCTTTGTAATCCATTGGTTATTATTGGATCTTTGTTTTATTCTGTTGTGTTTAATTGGACAATGTCTATTGTATGAGGCAGTAAAAATATTTATAAATAAATCATATGCTTTATCACTCTCATTTTCTTTATATACAACTACCCAGTCCTGCGCTAGTAGATCATTCCTCAGTTTATCCAAAGACTCATCTGTCTTAACCCTTCTATACTGTGGTTTGTTGTCATTCTGTATATTTCTATAGCTATTGTTGTAAATTGTGAAGACTGGCAGGTGGTCAGAAGGGACATGCAATAATATGGACAGGGAGGACAGACGGACGGGATACTATGTCACATGTTTCCAGGAACCCGAACCAGGCAGGACATTTTTCACTGATGTACTGAATCATGCTACATCCGCAGGGGGTGTAGGTGTCCCCTGTACAGTAGCAGAACACACACAATGGACACAACAAGGGTGGACGGTCCTGGAAGAGCAGGTTCTTCCATCGCCGTCCTCTACACAGATGGCTGAGCTGATGGGAGTGGACCGCGCCTGTGAGATGTCTCGAGGTGAGGCAGGTAACAGGAACACAGGTTCAAGATTCTAACAGTTTTATGTCCACCACAGGAGAACCCCTGAGACAGAGATGATTGGGTGAAGGTGCAGCGAAGGACGACGTGGTGGGGTCTGGCGTTCACAGTAGGTTAAGATAGATGCAGACGGTTGCCGTGTGTCAGGAACCTCATTACAGGAGACACGGATCAGAGAACGCTGACTGATCGGTCAGTCATCACTGGGGGCGCCCTCGGACGATGGAGATGTTCATTGGTGGTGTTTGCTTGATGTGTGAGTGACCTGAAGTGGGAAATAAAATGTGGAACTAATTTTGAGAATAGGAAAGAGAGGTGTTCCTTGAATTGTTGGGGCGGATGGTGGACCACCTTTCTGATAGACTTTAGGTACGATAGGTTAAAGGGAATAGGTTTGGAGGTAGAGCACAAACTTGGAGATGTTATTAGAATCCTGAGAGGATTCCGGATCAGAGGGGCCAAACCTGCTCTAGCTTGCTGCTCCGGAACGTACTACAAGCCATCTTCTGGACTCTTTTTCCCATCATGCCATTCGTGCCCCTCCCTTTTGAAGCGGCAGTTTACAGCACAGGCACAATTCCAGATGTAAAACAAATAATTCTAGAATCTGGATCCAGATCCGGATCGACGCCATTCTCGGGGAGGACCGAGCCACGGACAGAACCTTGCTTGTGTAAAAATTTCAAGTCGATTGGGTTACTAGTTTTTGAATTATGCGCACGGACAGACAAACAGACAAACAGACAGACAGACAGACAAACGCACCCAATTGCAATACCCTCGCTTCCGCTTCGGCGAGGGTAACTCAGCTTAACTAAATGAGATGACCAAATTATTGGAGGTTTGATTGAAGTTTTTCTTTGGATGACCCCACACAGGCCGTCACTGTGTTCAGTTGTGTAAATGCCATTACTTCACTGGCCACTGGGCGGAGACACTAGGAACTAGATGTAACACTTACTCAGATTATATTGCTCTTGACTGTCTGCTAACTGGGCTGTAGCATCTTCATTCCTCACGTCGCCTCACCTGATGACGGTCTGGGAGCGACCCTTTGAGGCCTTAGAGCGCTGTTAGTTACATTTTTCGGACATTTGGGGTTATCCAGTCCATTAATTGTTAGGGATAATTGGTAGGCTGAGCGGGGGGCCCTTATGGCCCCTGGCACTATTGACCCTCACACCCTGCTGGGACGGCTGTGTAAAATGTTCGTGCAATGAGAACAGATACTTATTTTCGGTAACACGTCTTTATTGCCTCTTACTCCCGTGTGTGGCTTTTACAACAACAAGACCATAAACTAGAACCCGAGCATGCGCAGCACGAACCTACGGCAACTGATGTAGGACATACATCACAATAAACATGCGATCATTCTAGTGCATGATCTACATCCTCTTCCTTTAGCTTGTGCCTCTAGGAATAAAATAAAGTGTACTGCCATCATCTATGCAAACATTTCTAACGTAAACAGTCCTGCATGAAATTAGCAGCATTTTATTAACTTAAATATTTAACAGTTATTTCACCAAGTATGTGTCTATACCTAAATAATGTTGCACGAGAAACACTGAAAAACGTAAATCACTCAGGCTGTAAAAACATCAACATATCATCACATCTTATAACACATTCATCCCCTTTTTCCTTTTTCTTTTTCTTTTTTTTATTTCAAGAAACAAACAACACTCAGTTCAGTCTTTATATTTTGGATTCGGTCTAGAAATCCGACCCGAGCGTGTAACATAAGGGGAGCCACCGTGTGGCAGCAGGGCTGATGAGCGAGCCGGAGCGTTTGGTTGCTCACAGGTGGAACGGTGAATCGTCGGCTGAGAAAAACGACGCGATCGTGGTGATGATGGAATAAGGATCGGTGTACCAGATACAGTCGGTTGGGAAGAAGGATCATCAGGGTCGACATGTGGAGGTGGAGATGGCTCACTGACCGGAAGGATGTGGCGGCGATTCCTCCTGTAGGTGCCTCCTTCTGATTTAATAAAGTAGGAGCGTGGCTCCTTGCAAGCCTGTACCACCGTGCCAAGGCGGTCGTATCCCTGTGGGGTCTGCAGTCTGACAACCTGACCTTCTGCGAGTGGTTGCAATGGTCGACTGGCTGCATCGTAGTACCGTTTCTGAACAAGTCTCTTCTGCTGGAGTTGTGTAGCGACCTGTTTATTGCTTTTAGGGGCAGGTGCTAGAAGATTGTTGTCCATGGGAAAGGTTGAGCGTGTGTGTCGAGACATGAGACGTTCTGCCGGTGATCCTAGCGTGTTGTTACGAGGAATGTTCCTGATGTTCAACAGATTAAGGAAAACGTCTGAACCATCTCTGTGTGACCTTTCCATTAGCTGCTTTGCGCTGCGGACTGCACGTTCAGCTAGTCCGTTGGATTGCGGGTACTCTGGGCTGCTGGTGGTGTGAACAAAGTCCCACTGTTTCGCAAACTCCCGGAAACGCTGGCTTGTGTACTGTCCACCATTATCTGAGATTAGGGTGTGCGGTGCACCATGAACAGAGAAGTGTCTTTTCAGCTTTTTGATGACAGTAGCTGAGGAGATGTGACGGAGAAGATCTATCTCAAACCATCCTGAGTACGAGTCTACCAGCACCGAATATTGATGTCCATGCCATTCAAAGATGTCGGTAGCAACCGTAGACCACGGTAGAACAGGTACAGGATGTGGTTTCAGTGGTTCGTTCTGTTGGTGCGGACGTGTACTGTTACAAACCGCACAAGACAGTAGCTTGTTTACAATGTCTTTGTTCATACTGGGCCAAAATACTGTGCTTCTGGCTCTGCTTTTCGTCGCTTCCATGCCTGGGTGACCTCCGTGCATAATTTGGATGTACTCCTTTTGCAATGCGTTAGGAATGACTGGTCTGTGTCCTTTAACAACTACGCCATCCTCCACTACCAACTCATCTCTGTAAGGAAAGTATGGCTGGGCAGAGAGGTACCTGGCGTTCCTTGTTAGGCCATCCATTCCGGATCACGTTGCTGAGCTGTCTGGAGCACCTGGTCTTCTGCTGTGTGTGCTCTGAGTTCCTCGAGCCTGGCCGGTGAGATAAAGCTCACAGACATTACATCAAACAAATTATGTGCACTTGTCGTCTGGGAATCAGTGCAGGTTGGAGCACGTGACAGGGTGTCGGCAAGGTACATGTGCTTACCCTTCTTGTATACCAGAGTGATGTTGAAGGCTTGAAGACGAAGTAGCATCCTTTGCAAACGAGCCGGAGCTGTGTGGATTGGCTTCTTTAAGATGGTGACCAGGGGTTGGTGGTCTGTTTCAATGACTGTGAACTTGCCATATATGTAGTCCTTGAACTTTGTACACGCAAAAACCACTGCGAGCAGTTCTTTTTCGATCTGTGCATATCGAGTTTCCGTGTCTGAAAGAGTCCGAGATGCATACGCGACAGGCTTTCCATCTTGCATACATGCTGCGCCAAGTCCATAACAAGATGCATCACAGGTTAGTGTCACCGGCTTCTTCACATCAAAGTATGACAGAACCGGTGACCTGGATAAGCATGACTTGAGATGGTCGAATGCTTGTTGGTGTTGTGGAAGCCAGCACCATGCAGTGTCTTTATGAGGGAGCTGTCTGAGCGGCGCTGCGATATTGCTCAGATTTGGAATGAATTTCCCCAAATAGTTCACCATACCAAGGAAACGTTGCACTGCCAGAGAATCCTGCGGGACTGGCATGTTCGTGATGGCTTCAGTCTTCGTGGGGTCAGCTTTAAGACCTTCCTTTGTGAAGATGTGACCTACATAGCAAACCTGATCTAGACGAAACTTACACTTTTGCGGGTTGAGTCTGAGTTTGATCTCACGTGCGCGGTCAAGCACCTTCTTCAGATTTGCATCATGTTCAGCAGCATCACGACCTCCCACGAGTATGTCCTCAACAATAATGGCACATGGATAGCCAGCGAACAGTTGTTCCATTGAACGCTGGAAAACTTCGCTTGCTGAGTTTATGCCAAATGGCATCCTGAGAAACCGATAGCGTCCAAAAGGTGTGCTGAATGTCGCTAACCTGGATGACTTCTGATCTAGCTTGATCTGCCAAAAAGAATTCTTTGCATCGAGCACTGAAAACAAAGTTGCACCTGACATTTGGGTGGCGACTTCCTCCACGCTACGCATCGGATAGTGGGGTCTCTTTAAAGCAGTGTTCAAGTCTTTGGGGTTAATACACAGCCTTACTTCCTCTTTGTCTCTTTGATGTGCCGCTACCATTGCTGAAACGCAGTCCGTGGGCTCAGAGACAGGGATGATGACTCCTTTGTTCGTCATCTTGTCGAGTTCAGCTTTCACACGATCCTGCATTGCCAAGGGAATGCGGTGCGCTGGACGTACAACTGGTTGCACAGCTGGATCCACTGTCATGGAATAAGTTATCGGCAACTCTCCCAGTTCGTCACTGAACACATCCTGGTATTGCTCTTTAATGTGTTTGACAAAGTCCGTTGTAGTCTCTGCACTGACCTGATGAACATGAGGGCTGAGGGTAACAAGATTTAGACGCATACATGCGCGGAACCCCAAGAGTGGTGTAACATCACGCTCTACAAGGAAGAAAGATAGCGTGTGTTGTTTTCCATCTAAATGACAAGTCAGAGTGATGAGGCCTGCAGTTTCAATTTTGCAGCCTCCATAAGCCACTAGATTCGTGTTCTTGCCACATGGGATGACGTTCCCTCCTGAAATCTGTTGGAAAGTGTCTTTCGCCATGACATTACACTTTGCTCCTGTGTCAATTTTCATTTCAATCGGTTTGTCGTTCACATGCAGAGTGACAAAACCCTCGTCTCGGTCCTGTGCTGGATCATCCACTGTGTTCACAGATACTCCATCAACATACAAAGAGTCATCAGTGTCAGCCTGCTCAGACTGCTCTACCTCCACCTGATGAACTGGTTTTCTGGAGTAGTTTCTCTTTGTGAAGCCTCTTTTTTCTGGATTCTGACTCACTAACCTTGATTTGCAGCGTTTCTTGTCATGGTTCATCTTTCTGCATCTGTGACATTGCTGACCAAATGCTGGACATTTCTCCCTTTGCGCTGGATGGCTGCCACCACAATTATTGCAGTTCAAAATGGGCTGTGTGGCCTCTCGACTATTCCACGGTCTGTGCTGCCCTCTGGTGGACTTTCGCTGTAGCGCATCCACGGTGAACGTCTGCTTCGCCGGGGCTCTCGTGTTTTCCTCCGTCACCTCGTAAACACGGCAGATTGAGACGGCTTTGTGGAGAGTCAAATCACTGTCCCGTAACAGGGCCTTCCTAACGCTGTCATTAGTGATTCCACACACGATCCTGTCACAGATTAGCTCTTCTGTCAGCTCACCAAAACGACAACTTTTTGCATTGATCTTCAAATCGCTTATGAACGAGTCAATTGTCTCACCTGGTCTCTGATTTCGGGTGTGAAACTTGTGCCTTTCCATCGTCCTGTTGTGTTGCGGGTTGCACATATCTCGAAACTTGCGTTTGAGACACTCCGGATCTTCATGGGACTCGGCGGGAACGAGGACAGCGCCATCGTCGCCTGGCGCCCTAATTTCTGCTGCGTAGACAAATGAACGCTCCCGTTCTGTAGCTTCCGCTCCTGCGAGATTGAGGAGGATATACGCCTTCGTTTTAGCAGGTTTATCCATGTGCGCCGCCTCGATGAAGATGTCGTATTCCCTCTCGAAAATACGCCATTTCTCGGCAATGTCTCCCTCGAACACAAGGGGGTCCGGTCTTCGGAATCCCTCCGCCATACTTAACAAGCACAGTTAAGACGATTAACTGTCTTCTTCTGTTTTCTTTCCTTCACAAAAAAAACAACAACTCACGGTCGGCAGGTCCGAAACGTCTTCTGACACCATGTAAAATGTTCGTGCAATGAGAACAGATACTTATTTTCGGTAACACGTCTTTATTGCTTCTTACTCCCGTGCGTGGCTTTTACAACAACAAGACCATAAACTAGAACCCGAGCATGCGCAGCACGAACCTACGGCAACTGATGTAGGACATACATCACAATAAACATGCGATCATTCTAGTGCATGATCTACAGGCTGGACTTCATCGTGCCTGGAAATCCGGGAGAAGAGGACCGACTGTGATCGGGGTCTGGGTCTACATTTCACGCTTTGGTGTTAATGCTAGTACATGATGACGCTGTTTGCTTGCAGGTTAACGGGGGGATGTTAATAATGTTGTGCTCATTGCTGATGTGAGGGGCTGTGGGGGTATTAGGGTTGGTAATCTGTATTAGTTACCACAGCTCCTTGCTATGCAAGCTTTGCGGGGTCCCCTTTGGGGCCCGTAGGGGAGGTTAGCTCCCGCGTTTACGCTGTAAACAAACTACTGTTAGTGATTTCCATTTTGTCTGCACACACTCTCTGCTGGCCAGGTTCGGGGTCCAAGCTAACGCCCTTGGGGGGGTGGGCACCACGGATCTTGTCAGGGAGTGAACATATAGGTCACATATAGGTTAGTGAGGTGACCCATTCGGGCCACCTCAGCAGGGGGACTGTTAGATATTTGAGTTATGCAGCACGCTCACAATACACAGGGTGCACAAACACTCTTAGTTTCTTTATCTCTACATACTTTGTGGTAATAATCACACACATAGATTAATTACATATAAAGTATCACACATTGTAACTGATACACGATGGGAATAAGTCAGGGCCCTAACGGCCCATCCCAGGAGGAGGGTGTAAGCACCCCCTGGGAGGAGGGTGTTTTGACGCCCACTATAAAGATCACTGGCGTAGAACATTCGGGACTCTTCTACAGAGTCCCCCCCCCCCCCCCCCCGCGTCTGTAGGAGAGTCCAGCGCTGTGTTTCCTTACCAGCTTTGTACTTACTGAAAACATTCTGTAAACTTGATTCGTTTTATAATCCTGACTCATTATTGAATAAACACCTCCAACACGAGATATAATAAAAGAACCGGGGAAAAAGGAGAAACCTAACAGCGACATGCGGAGGCCACGTGGAGGCTGTCTTCTCCTTGTGAAGCACTTTGTGGCTTGTTGTCTGTGAAGGTGATCCATGAATAATATATAATATATAAATAACATTTACTTCCTTACTGAAGCTAAATGATGAGCTCAGGTAACGACCAGCAGGTCGAGCCTCGACGTCACCAACAGCAGAACCTGTCAGGTAAAGATGGACCCTGTTCGGATCATGGGTTCTGTTGTCTCAGCTGAAGAACTCAAGGTGGGACTTTTATTATTCCGCATTGACTCTACCAGGAACATGAGCGCAGTGAAAGTGGAGCAGAAAGCGGAGCAGCATCCGGATCAAACATCAACAGCGGCTCACGTTTCTGTTGGTCCAGAAGTTTTCAGCGTCCAGAACTCAGAACCTGCTGAGACGCTCAAACAAAGACTCTGACGCAGCTTAAAATAAGATCCATTCTACTTTCGCTTTTGATTCACAACCTGTGACAGTTCTGCCGAGTAACAAGTGACGTCATCGCTCAGACTAAATCCTGATTGGCTCAGACTAAATCCTGATTGGCTCAGACGGACGGGGAAGTCCGCTTATCTCGTGTTTTGTCCTCACTTCACCCTTGATGGTCGGACTGGAAGCTTTAAAGAATCTTGTGGCTGTTCTGTTGTTTGAGCTGCAGATGGGACAGTTCACGATGAAGACCTCGGTTCTGGTTCTGGTTCTGGTTCTGGTTCTGGGTACAGGTGTACCTGGAGCGGTGGGAGGTGAGTTTCTATCCTGCTGTCTGGGTTGACGGTTCTGTTGTTGGACTTCCTGACATGTTAGGAGTCTAGAAATGTCCAAACGGTACCGACCCGTCATCTTAAAGTTCTTCCTGTAAAGTCCATTTACTTCAGGTCAAACTGGGACAGGAGGACAGAGGTAGTTCTTCCTTCTTTGTCCTCTTTAATTTGATGGGTTCAGAACCTCCGGCTCAGACGGACATCAGACCTGATGACGGAGGTGTGCTGGTGTCGGTCGGTGGTTCTGCTGAGGTCCAACAACAAACCGGTTTAGAGATGGTTTCCAAGCTGCGTCTTCATGATAGAGTTTGTCCACCAGAGAGTGGACAGCTTTATTCTCCAGCTGACAAATGTCCTGATCCGTTTGGATGGGTTCTGACCCGTGTCAGCCTCAGAACCCAGCATGGACTGGACCGCACGGTTTCCACACCGAACTATGAGCAGGGGACGGATTTGTTCAGCATTCTGGACGTGACACAGAAACAGGACGTCCACGTCTTCAGACGACGGCGGAGGTTCTGAGGAGAACAACAATGGAAGTGTCAGAACTCAAAGAGAACAAATCAGAGAACCTTCCTGTTGATACCTGAACAGAACCAACTGTTAGAACCAGGACGAGAAGGAAGAGACGTCAGCTGATGATGGAGGGAATGTTGGAACGTCAGAGGATCAGAATCCGCTCTGAATCCAACGGATATTATAACTAGTGTTATAACTGGTGTTATAACTGGTATTATAACTGGTGTTATAACTGCTGACTGGTGTTATAACTGGTGTTAGACTGGCGTTCTTTCTTATATAGAACCGTGTTCTTCAAATATTAAATGCATCAATATTAATGAGAAATATTCATCACAAAATCTGTTGTGAGTGAAACAGGTTTTGGGTTCTGCAGGTTCTGCCCATCAGGACCTGACGGTGTTTCGGGACCGGGTCACACCTTTATTTGTTCTGGTGCTGAAACCCAAATCTTTAGGGTCAAAAAACCGTTTTAATTCACAAACTCTCCGACATCTGGCCTTGAAAATGATGCCAGTTATCAGCTGATGGTGGAAAATGACCAGCGCGACTTTGTGACACCACAGAAGAAGAAGTTCTGCTGGGTTTCAGCTGCAGGAGCCTCAGAGTTCAAACCTGTGATCAGAACCAGAAGTTGTCATCGGTCACAGGTTCAGGTGTGAGTGGAAAGCAGGAAGTGATGTCATCAGGTGGAAACAGGTTCAACCTTCAGATCGTGATTCTGGTTTTTCTTTCAGAGACTCACTCTGTGAAGTATTTCCAGACGGCGTCTTCTGGAGTCTCAAACTTCCCGGAGTATGTGTCCGTTGGTTTGATCGATGACGTCCAGATGTTTCACTATGACAGTAAGACCAAGAGAGCAGAACCCAAACAGGACTGGATGGACAAAGTCACAGCAGAGGATCCAGAGTACTGGACCCGACTGACGAGGATCAATGTGGGGAACCAAGAATGGTACAAATTCAGCATGGAAACTTTAAAGAAGCGCTTCAACCAATCAGAAGGTTTGTTTGTGTTTATTAAATGTCGTGTTCATGCTGTAGGAAGTAAACACACACACACACACACACACACACCTCTGCAGGAACCCTTTTGCATCACTGCTGGGTTTCTAAAGCTCCGGGACACAGACTGGTTCTGCTGGTTCTGCTGGTTCTGCTGGGTCCAGTGAGGACCAGGTCGATGACTGGAGTCTGTCTCTCTCTCAGGTGTCCACGTTGTCCAGCGGTTGTCTGGCTGTGAGTGGGACGATGAGACTGGAGAGGTCACTGGTTTTGAGCAGCATGGTTATAATGGAGAAGACTTCATCGTCCTGGACCTGAAGACGGAGACATGGATTGCTCCCAGTCCTCAGGCTGTCATCACCAAACACAGATGGGATCATGATAGAGCTGAGATGGAATACAACAAGCATTACCTCACCCAGGAGTGTCCTGAGTGGGGGAGGAAGTATCTGGAGTATGGGAGGAGCTCTCTGCTGAGAACAGGTAGAAGCACATCACCTGGTGGAGTTTCAAACCAACAACCTTCATGTTCCTCTGCTGTTTCTGACCCACACACAGAGACACACTCTGTCCTTTACCTCTCTGTCCTCCTTCTCTCTCCTTCAGTCTTCTGATGATGATGATGAATATATTTATTAGATAGAATGTTAGAGTACAAGTACAGTCACACAGTAGCATGTATTTACAGTACAAGTACAGTCACATAGTAGCATGTATTACAGTACAAGTACAGTCAAACAGTAGCATGTATTACAGTACAAATGACGTCAAACATCCTGTCTAAGAGGAGCATTTCAAAAAAGCCCTTGCGGGCTTGTTTCCGTTGAAAGTCCTTCGTACATAAATCATCCACAAAAAACAATACAAATAACAATACAAATAAAAATAAATCCAATATTAAATTACGCAATTGATGCAACGTAACATTAGAAAGACAAAAATAAAATGTTATTACACCGCCAGTGCAAACTAACAATTAATCTAAAATAAATTACACCACTGATGCGAGATGACAATAAATAACTTACATAAATTACAATAAATTACTAAAGCAATTAATACGTGCAACATAGGTGGACAAAAAAAAAAGGAGGGGGGGTTTGACCCGGAGAGAGTCGTGATGACTATCTCCGTTTCTGTCCCCCTGAAAGGTGTATTTTTAGGGCCTTTTTGAAGGAGGCCAAAGAGGTGCATGTTTTGAGGGCGGGAGTCAATCCGTTCCACCCTTGGGTGGCCGTATTGTAGAAAGATGATTTACCCATGTTAGTCCTATAGGAGGGGGTAATCAGGTTGTTGTTTGAGCTCCCTCTAGTGTTGTGGCTGTGGGTGTCACTAAATCTGTGGAGGTGTT
>NW_027180954.1:0-25000 GCF_040956055.1 Brachionichthys hirsutus
TGAAAAAAGATCAGGACATAACAAAACTGGAACAGAAAGGATCAGATAGAAGACATATGAAAAAGCTTGCTTCTTTTTTTATAGTGAAAACGTGATGCATTCAGTTGTAACCTGCAAAGAATTCGACAATACAAATGATTAAAGGCCACCTGGAAGATATACCGGTACAAGTTGTCCTTTACATTTCTCCTGGTGCCACAGATGTTTGACATCGGAGAACATCTGACTGTGCCAGACGAGTTCTCAGAGCGTGAGCGGCGCTCAGGTCTGGTGTGGAAGCAGCTGGTTGCTGGGGCGATGGCAGGCGCTGTGTCCCGAACAGGCACTGCACCATTGGACCGTCTAAAAGTCTTCCTGCAGGTGGGTCATTTCACAAAGTTCACGATTATACTTTTGTGAAGGGCTGTCTCAAAGCTTTTCTCATTTGTGCTCGGAGAGTTTTTGTCTGTCGAGACGGCGAAACAAACGGTTAGAGGAGCTGACGTTAAGAGTGTTTGAGCCGCCAGCGAGGATGACCGAGGCTGATTCACACCTCGGGACTGAGTGGTTGTTAGAGATTAAGTCTCTAACATTGTGATATTAATTTACAAACGCACCGAAATGAAACAGGCGGACACCAGGCTTCTATCTTCTCTCACGCTGCCCGGACCGGCTGGTCCGGCGCGCTTCCTCCAACCAACTGTTTCCGCTTCCCGGAACAAGTTTATTTATAACGTTCATGGCTCCACCTCTTGACTTAGTGACATCACGATACCTTCAGAGCGCACAACATCGCTGCCCACCAGATGGGGCTGTTCTTTATCTAACGGTTACATTTAAACAAATGAAAATCAGCAAATGACCCTATCAGTGGTCAAACTGAATGGTTCTGGGCTGTCACCAACTATAGAGCCTTTAAACTAAAGCTCGCACCTCAAGGCTGGAAAACTGCTTTTTGCCCAGGGCCATCACTGACCTGAACCTGATAAAGGACCTCACCTCGCACCCCCTTCCTGTTGAACTAGCTCAGTTTGGCAGCTTGTATCTGTACCCACTGTACTCAGATGATTGACTTGTTTTTGCATTCAGGTACATGGTTCTAAATCTCAAGGAATGAATCTCTGGTCTGGACTGAGGGGAATGATCAAGGAAGGAGGCGTGTTCTCACTCTGGAGGGGAAATGGGATCAATGTCCTCAAGATTGCTCCTGAATCGGCCATTAAGTTTATGGCCTATGAACAGGTCGGTGCGCTCCAACCAATCAATGACAAGAAATAGTTAGAACTCAATCCTTATAAATAAACCTAATGGTACATGTAAGACCAGAACTCTACCCAGTCTTGAATAATGCCTATTTTCATGTCCGGATAGTTGAATTCTCTCCACAGATGCATCATATTATTGCCCCCCCCCCTCTGGGCCCTTCCCACGTCTGTCTTTCCCCGCCAACCATTCTTTCTTTTACTTTAGATGAAGTGCTTGATTCGGGGCAGTAAAGAGGGGGGCTCTTTAAGGGTACAAGAAAGGTTTATCGCTGGATCTTTGGCAGGAGCTACTGCCCAGACCATCATCTACCCAATGGAGGTCAGTTTAAAGGTCATCGTATCTCTGCTGCCTTTCTGGGTCTGTCCTTTACAACACGAGCCTGCATTCATCCATTCATACAGTGGCTACACTCATACCGCAGGTGTGGCTTCCTCTAAGCCAGGTGAGGGCTGTGGACTCCGTCACACTCCTGGACCGACAAAGGCATAAAGTTCTCACATTCTGCAGTGTATTTCTGTGGCACTAAGTTCAGTGCCTAGACTTAAAGTGAACTTTATTTCTAATGGTGCACGTAGCAGCACAATAAAGTAAATAAATACAAAGACGCCGTAGGGGTACAGTCGATCCTCACCCTGCTTCTCCACTCTGGTGTGTAGGTGCTGAAGACTCGTCTTACACTGAGGACGACTGGACAGTACTCGGGTGTGGCTGATTGTGCCAGGAAGATCCTGAAGGTGGAGGGAGCCCAGGCTTTCTACAGGGGCTACCTGCCAAATACAGTCGGCATCATTCCTTATGCTGGTATCAATTTGGCCGTGTACGAGGTGTGTGCAGCCCACAGTCAAAATCAGAAGCTCAAAGATAGCCCGCTAAAGTTTGACCTTACTTTTGCAACTCGCCACCTTTACATATGAAACTATTTCTGCCTGTTCCTGCTCCATCTAAAGACTCTGAAGAACGCTTGGCTTCAGAGGTACTGCTTAGACTCTGCAGATCCAGGAGTTCTTGTGCTCCTGGGCTGTGGTACCATCTCAAGTACCTGTGGACAGCTGGCGTCCTATCCCCTGGCTCTCATCCGCACACGTATGCAGGCACAAGGTAAAACGGATTCCAACGTGTTCTTAACATGTTGTTCCATAATCAATGGCCCAGCTAGGAGTCAACTCTCAACCTCTTTTGCTTTTCTTTCAGCCATTACTGAAGGGAAACCCAAGCTGACCATGGTGGGCCAGTTCAAGTACATCATATCACACGAGGGTGTAGCCGGCCTGTACCGAGGCATCACCCCCAACTTTCTCAAAGTCATTCCAGCTGTCAGCATCTCCTACGTAGTGTATGAGCGCATGAAGAAAATCCTCGGGGTGGGTTAGTAGACTGAGAAGCAGAAGAGAGGAGATGATGCAGCTCCTCAGAGCGAAGGGCCGCTGAACAGACGCAGGTCACACTGCTCTGGGTTCTACTTCCTGTTTACACATGCAGTTTCAAGTCTTTGACTACGCTTAGGCTTCTTAGCCCCAATGAAAATAGCAATTTTAACTTTATTTGGAGCCAAAATGAGTGCTGTACTTTACATGCTGCTGGGATGGAATAAATCTCCATCGTTTCGTAATGAAGAGGGCTTTAACTGTTCAACTTTAAATGCCATGTCAGCATCCGTACATCCATCCATCTTCCATTAGACGAGACGATCGATGAAACCATCTCTGCTGTGTTGGCTCCAGACATCCGTGGTCGGCGCCGGTTTGAACCCCGAAATGTGAGATAATGATCCAGACTGGCCCGTGATCAGACGAGAGCTGAAGCTGATTTTAGATTTCAGCCTTCTTTGGTGGAATATTGTGAAATGCATTTTGTCCATAGCAAGCTGGGATAGGCTCCAGCGAGTCCCGCGACCGGCAGAGCGGGAAAGCGCTCGGCAGATGAATGGATGAATGGATGAATGGCTACCCGGGTGCATCTCAATAAATGAGAGGACCATTCATTCTTGAAGACGAGAAGGAGCCCTATTGTGTTCAGCCACTTAACCGAAGCCGGGTAACGCCTAGCCCCACTGACTATGGGTGAGAGGTGGGCCACACCCTGGACAAGTCACCAGTTCATCACAGGGCCATTAGAAGATTATGGAAAAGTTCATTTAAAGTTTGACCCTTTTACAGTATAGCTGAAATATTTCAAGCCTTTTGATTATGGCATGATGGCCTTGACATTGCCCAGACACCCCAGTGTTCAGACAATTCGGCTGGCGACCTGCGTGGCCCTTGGCCAACCCGAACCCTAACCCTTCAAACGCCTGATTAGCCCAGACGCTGCTTTGGATTATGACGTGTCGTTAAGAAGGTGAAAACTATATATTGTCTGAACATAGAGGACACCCTGTCCTGTCAATAAACTCACTCCAAGGAGTTTTGTCCTTCGGGGTCTTCCTTATGGTTTCCCAACTTCCTGGTGTTGTGGGTGTGACAGTTCTGCTAGCAACCTGCTAGCCGCTGGAGACGTGACTATTTGCACCTGGGTAAAAGCTTAAAGGGAACCCCGACTGTAACTAGAAATCGGTCTAAAAGTACATTTACAAAAATATATAAACATTTCTCCTCAGTTATCAAATCCGTTTTGTTTATAACATAAATTCATACGTGGTGGCCGCCATGTTTTCGCGTGCACATTGATGACGTCAATGGGTTAGGGGTATGGTAACGACATTGCTCAGACCCCCCTATGTTCAGACAAGATCCAGCATTGAAGTAGTTTATGAAAATGTGAAAGGTTTATAGGAATCCTTTCCACTTTGTAATTACCTCCTAACAGTGGTCGTAACACAGTCATAGTAACCTGAGCGGTTCTGTCGCTGACGTCACGGAATGGCGACGTAGTTTTGAAGCCGCTGGCATTGAAAATGTTATATTATCTCATAAAGAAGATGCATTATGTCATGGTAAATTTACATAAAGTTTGTGTTGTGTCTTGAGCCCTTTCAACTTGATGAGAGAGGCATACTGAATGCATGAAAGAACAAACCATGGTTCATCCGGATCAAAGGGGGAATCCATTAATCTGCTCATTGGCGATCCACTCGAAATTCATTCCACCCGAAAAAAGCTGTTGTTTTATTTTGAAGGAAAAAGCCTGAAACAGGAAGTCTTGTCTCTGGACGTTCATATTTCTTGATCCTTGATGATCTCTGTATTTTTCCTTTGCTCCCTTTCCTGGAGTTAATCTGTTTTGAACACTGTTTGTTTGGGTTCCCATAGCAACAGTAAACTCATCCATAAAATAATGTGATGCATAAAATGGTTAAACAAATGACCTGAAAATCTTTTTTTAATTCTGAGCCATCCTGAGGGGGAGGAGCCGCTCAGTTGCCAGAGGGTTACCATGGAGACATACTTTGGTCAATGTTTGTTCCTGTAACTTTGTATAATTTCTTTCCTGTGTTGTGTTGTGTAGCACTTCCTCTTCTGTCGTATGTCCTTAGACCTTCAGCTCTGTAGCAGCAAGCCAGTCCAGTGTGTCATTGTCCAAATCAATTAAGCCCTGATCACCATTTGGCCGGCGGTATATGGGGCAGCTGGTCAGCACGTGGTCCACAGTCTGTGATGGATCCCCACATTCACAGTGGGCACTGTCTGCAAGACCCCACTTCTGCATTGTTGCACCAAAGCGTCCAACTCCTGTCCGCAGCCGGTTGAGGGTATTCCCATCCTTGCGGGGCAGGTCCTGGCCAGGAACATCTGTTGGATCCTCAATGCAGCGGTGGAGCCTGGATGGTTCTGCCGCCTTCCACTGGTCCCTCCATCTGGCCTTCACCCAGGATTCCTTAGACATGTCAGCTGGTGTTGTGCGAAGCAGTTCCTGGGCCTGTGCGGCAAAAGGGCGACTGGACTTGAGGCGGGTATGATGTGGTGTCTCCATGACAACCTTGTGGAGGAGGTGGGATTCGCTCAGATGTGCCTTCCAAGCGAGAGCTAGTATGGCTGCGTCTCGCCTGATCTCTGCCTGGGCGATTCCAGCAAGGACCGGTTGGTTGGTTGGAGTGGCACGTAGGCATCCGGAGACAGTCCGTAGTGTGCTATTAAGGGCAGCGTCCAGCTTTTGGAAATGGGTGCTACGGCTCGAGACTGGGGCAGAGTATTCAGGAGCAGGAAGGACCAGGGCCTCGGTGGAGGCTCCCCACGTGGTTCCGGCTAAACGCCGTATCAGTGCTGCACGGGCAGTGGTCTTTCCTTTCACACTGTCCAGATGTTGTTTAAACCAGTGGTCCCCAACCACCGGGCCGCGGCCCGGTACCGGTCCGTGAGGCATTAATTACACCCCCGGTCCACGAAATAATTGACCGGCAAGAAACCGGTCCGTGTCAGGAAAAAGGTTGGGGACCGCTGGTTTCAAGGACAATGTTCTGTCGAGCTTCACGCCAAGGTGTGTCGGGGAGGACTGGGACTGTAGCTGTGCATCGGCAACGATGATGTTGGTTTCACGTGTTGCTTCCCTGTTGTAGAGGTGGAACATTGTTGCAACAGTCTTCTCGACTCTGAGCTTGAGACGCCAGTCCTTCAGGTAAGAGGATAGGATGGCCATATCCTCTGTAAGGCCTTCCTCTACTGCTTCCCAAGAGGGTTTGATAAGCAGGATTGCCATGTCGTCTGCATAGCCAGACGACGTACTTATATACAAGGACGGCATACTTCCTTGATGTTGTTAGGGGTAGGTCGTGGATGTAGATAACAATAATGCTTGATTTTATATAGCACTTTTCTAGGCACCCAAAGACGCTTCACATTGTGCATTATTCATTCACACCACACTTGGTGGTGAAGCTACTAGCCACAGCTGCCCTGGGGTAGGCTAACAGGAGCGAGGCTGCCAATTTGCACCATCGGCCCTCCTGACCACCACCAACATTCACTCGCTCACTACATTCACACAGGCAATGTGGGTGAAGTGTCTTGCCCAAGGACACAACGACAGTGGACATGTGAAGGTCGGGAATCGAATCGAACCGCCAACCTCTCGATCATAGGACGACCCGCTCAACCACCTGCGCCACCATCGCCCTAGATGTTAAATAACATCGGTGCCAGCACAGAGCCCTGTGGGACACCGTTCCTGAGCCTTCTCAACCTACTGCTTTGGCCATTGCTGGTCTGGAGCTTAAAGCTGCGGTTGCTCAGCATCTCCATCATGAAGCTCACCAGGTGCTTGTCCGGGATGATCTTCAGAAGCTTCATATGTAGCCAGCGCAGCCAGACAGTGTCAGGCAGCTGTGAGGTCCAAGAAGACGGCGCCAGCCTTTTGTTCTTTGGGGAGCTGGGGGTTGATCACTGGGGTGAGGCAAGCCAGGATGAGGCGTTTCAGCAGTTTGAAGGGTACACACAGAAGGGAGATTGGCCCGTATCCCTTTGGGTCATCGCTTGGCTTGTTGGGATTCGGCAGTGTGATTACCTTGGCACGGCGCCAGATTTTTGGCAGCTTTAGGCGTTGGAGACATGCAGATAGGAAGGAACGGAGCCAGTCAGTTACCTTCTTACCTTGGTGTTTCATCTATCCCTGGTGCCTTACCAGTCTTAAGATGTTTTATGGCTTGTTCGGTTTCTTGCATTGAGAAGTTAACCGATAGGTTGACATCACACCCTGGGGCCCCGTGCAGTTCATGGACTCTCGCTGATGTTGTTCGAGTGAGGTCCTTGTCTGCGTCCGGGAAGCAGCTGTTACTCAGCAGGAGCGACGCAATGGAGTTCGCAGTAATGGGGCACTGTGCCGGGGTTGTTGACCTTCCGGTCAGCTTTTTTAGGGTCTGCCACTTCCTTCGACTGGAGTGTGTGAAGTCGATTGACTCCACTGTCTCAGTCCAACGTTGCCTGCGTTTCTCATTCAGTCTGCTGAAGAGATTTCCTGCTGCTCTCTCCCTGCCTTTCGTCATCCCAACAGGGAACAGAGGCTTTACGTTCACCGCGGGGGATGTTGTTCTTGGCGGCGGCCAGCATCATTTTGCAGTACGAGTTGTAGGCGTCGTTCAGGTTGGTGGAACACGGGTGTGGTAGGGTAGTAACTGCCTTGGTCACTTGTTTAGTGAAACCTGCACAGTTCGCTTTCCGGAAGTTCCATCTCTTGACATCCCTCCCTTGCACAGGCTGGACCAAAGATGGAATGGTGATGAGTGACCGTCGGTGGTGTGACCGGGGAAACATGCCCAGAATGCGTCTTGCAGGGAGAGGCTGGTCGTTGTGCCATTTTGCGAATGCCAGGTCTGGGTTGGTGTTGCTGTTCCATCGTGCAGAGTAGAACGTGTGTGGCTCCTTTGGGTCGTATAGGAGTGCAGCATCGACAGTGGAGGCCCAGTCTACCAGGAAGTCACCATCAGCGTTGGAGCTGCTGCAACCCCGGTCTGAGTGGTGGGCAGGGGCAGGGACATCCGGCAGGGACGATGGGACCAATCTGCTGGGTGGTGGTTTGTAGATGTTGGCGATGGTAGTGTCTTGCACTTTGGTGTTGATCCATTCTATCTCTGCACCATCTGGAGACTGTCCGGCAGCTGACCACAACATATCTATGCGCACAAATGTGGCCGTGCCATGATGTTTACTGGCAATGTGGCCAGCCAAGGTGTACCCAGGGACCCTCAGGATGTTCTTGTTTTCCTGGTGGATCTCCTGCAGGGTGATCGCTGCCACGTTGTTTTTTCGGGCCAATTGCTCAAGGATGTCAATCTTGGCAGTGGTGAGGCCTTCGACATTGAGCTGGAGAAGCGCTAGCGCTGGAGCTGTGGACGGTGGACGTTATAAAGACATTTGTTTCGCTTTGTTAGATATTTGAGTTATGCAGCACGCTCACAATACACAGGTTGCACAAACACTCTTAGTTTCTTCATCTCTACACACTTTTTGGTAATAATCGAACACATAGATTAATCACATATAAAGACTCACACATTGTTAACTGATACACGGTGGGCATAAGTTAGGGCCCCTCCCAGGAGGAGGGTGTTCTACGCCCACTGCCGAAACATTCACTGCCCCCCCCCCCCCCCCCGCTTCTGTAGGAGAGTCCAGCGCTGTGTTTCCTTACCAGCTTTGTACTTACTGAATACCTTCTGTAAACTTGATTCGTTTTATAATCCTGACTCATTATTGAATAAACACCTCCAACACGAGATATAATAAAAGAACCGGGGAAAAAGGAGAAATCTAACAGCTGGTGCCGTGACCCGGATCTCAATGGAGGTGGCAGTTCCCGTGCTGGGCCAGGCAACATCTGTAATGCGCATCTAAAAGGTAAGCAGAAACCTTTGACTAAAATTTCTGCCGGATGCTTGCCTGGTTCAGCATGTGGGTCTGTATAAAGAGTGAACTGTTTAAGAATGGTACCAGAGCTATAGGCATGTAAGACATGTATTGTTGTCCTAAAAGCTGGAAAGGAACAGGGAATAAGATAAATGCGTGTGTGTGTGGAGCCTGAGTCGTGGGAGAGCCTTGATTCGCACCTGGGCTCTTGTGTGGTTTTGTGAGCTATAAACCTTGATTCGCACCTGGGCTCTTGTGTGACTTTGTGAGCTATAAACCTTGATCTGGGCTCCTGATCAGTGTCCAGATGTTCGTGATCTCAAGGCGGAGGCATCGGTCCGTTCTCAGGTGTTTGTGATCTCAAGGCAGAGGCATCGATCCGTTCTCAGGTGTTTGTGATCTCAAGGCAGAGGCATCGATCCGTTCTCAGGTGTTTGTGATCTCAAGGCAGAGGCATTGATCCGTGTCCAGGTGTGTGATCGCAGGTAGTGGGAGGCGGCCACACCACAGCTTTGTGATACGAGAACAGTGGTCAGAACTGCCGTGTACTGACTACTGATAAGGAAAGCGCTATATAAATAGAAGGTGAAATGGTGATAAGGTGACCCCACTCCGCACAAAAAGAGAGCGTTTGAAGACGCGGTCTGTTCGCGGCCTGTGCAGGCAGCGTTGGCCAGCGGTGACGTCCGGTTGGTTGACGGCACGGTCCGGTCCAGCCGAAAACTGCACTGGATTGGGTGGCAGACCCCGTGCGAGACATAAACGGTCTGGTAAATGCCAGAAATGCAAAGGGTCTCCTGGGAATCCCTCCAGAGCCAGCTCACGTAACAAATTTAATCGGCTTTTAATCCACTGAACCACATAAGCGTCAGAAAAGGGTTTGGAGTCCCAGGTTCAGTCATCCTAATTTGGACTGCTACACCGGAGAGCCCAAAAAAGAGGACATAAAAGGGTTTTCTGTCTCCCTGGGCTCAGGTGAGCAAATAATTTGGCCTCACGAGCAAAAAGACCATATCCAGATGGGTCGACAGACCCAGGTTAAAATCCCTGGCTCTGGGGTGATTTTGGCCACCTTTGGTCTGAAAGCGTCACTAGGGGTTTTGAGTCCCGGGACCAAAAGGTGAGTGAGCTTAGATAAAGGAAAAAGTGGGGTCCGAAAGGAAAGACGTCTATAAAACTAGTGTAGACAGGGCAAACAACCGGTTAAAATATAAAATCCAGGAAAAATCGTAACTGCATAAATAGATAAATAAAGAACAGACTAATTAAGAAAACATTATTCTGTTATTGAAATAGTTTGGGCATGTTAAAATCCAAATGGCATCTAAAAAGGTTGAAATTCATAGAATGGCGGCCGCCAACTCTCCATCATCTACATGGGGAGGAATAATATGTGAACTTGCAAAATATGATAAGATGCTAAAAGATTTACTTTAGTAAAAAGGTGATCGGGGGGGCTAGCAGGCCCGTTTACACACACACATATCTGGTGAATTTAATAACGGTGAAACACCAACTACTTGATGCATGCAGCAATGTCTAAAACTAAAGGATTAAATTGAAAATAAATCAAAAATTAACTTTCGGCTTGGAACTGAAAATGTATAAATTGTCAAAGATTGTGAGGGAGTTCAAATGTTTTAGATGGGTGGTTCAAAATCTCTTGAGCCGTAACCTGTGTAAGAAAGAGCAAGCACACACACACACACACACACACACACACACACTACACCTAAATTTACACCTTCGGCTTGCGGTGGAGTGGGACAGAGAAGGGCCCTCTCGGTCCCACTGGAACCTGACAGCTGGAATTGACCTTAGGCCAACATGCTCACGAGTATCAAGATGTAAATGCAGAACACCTGCACACAAACCCCAAAATTAGTTACCTAATCGAAGAGCATTGCTGCACGTAAAATAAGGAGTCATTGAGGGGAGATCGAGGCCTAGTAGAGGCGCCGGGGTGAGATAGAGGCAGGATGAAGACCTCCGATAACACGGAGCTACGTCAGTAGATCACTGATAAGGTGACAGAGAAGCTACATGATCCACAAAAAGCATTCACGATACATGATGCACCCTGCTAGAGACGAGGCAGGGCAGAGAACACAGACACGCACACCCCAGAACCAGACAATCACAGAGCAGTGCTGCACGTCACAGAATGCAGGACAGAAGTCAAGATTATCTGGGAGCACATATTACTAATCATAGGAAAGAAGTTCTGTAAATGTGTCTGTAATCTTGGAGTAGAAATGTAAAGATTTTGTCTGAGTGTGCTGCAGGTTCTAATGGAGGCCTGATGAGTGTGTGACAGGAGAACCACGTCTGGGGGGCCGCCAGAAACACAGAGGTTGTGAGACAGTGGAGGAAACTTTCTGACAATGACCATCCCAGGGTCCCACCATGGATGTCCTGAACGCCGGAAAGGAACACATACGTTGGGGGAGTACAAACACACTCTGTCACAGGACACCGGACAGTGTTATTGAGGTAGAAGACCATTGCAAATTCATATGCTCTATTTTTGTAGATATCGAACGTCCCCATGCAGAATGATCTGGAGAAGGGACAGAACGGACAACAACCAGGGTGGGATAGACTCCTCCCTCAGCTTCATCCATCAACACTGACCCCACTTTCAGTGAGAGTTATTGGTGAGACGATTGAACTGTACATGCTGTTATTACTTCCCTCTGTGCTCAGTGTCCTCTGATAACACTCTATCCCATCGTTCGTACGGCCTTCTGTCTGCACCTGCTAGCGCAGTTTAGATGAGGAACTGGTTGTTTCCTTCCGTCCTTGACTTCTTCTCTTAGTTTAAACACGCACATCCATGCACCCCTCCCCCCCTGGCCTCACATGCATTACAAGGAGGCATGAGACCTCCCATGACCCCCACCCTATAATGATGGGAGGTGAATGTATGGAATGAATAAAGTTGGGTGTTTGAGAGTTGCACAAGCACCATGGGAATTTCTTCATACAGTCACACAAGTACACGATGGTCCATCAACAGGACGGGCGACGTTGTACAGCTATTGGCTCTGGCCAGGGCTAGCGCACTGGCTACTCCGGCTTTCTCCTTGCATTTCCACTTGGACTTGGCGGGGATCAATGATTTAATGAGTGCTGTGTTTTTAAATACAGCCCTCAGGAGGGGAAGGTCCAGATCCTTTGTATCGACTCTGGATCCCTGGACAAGGATACATGCACTGACTAGAGGGACAGCAGCCATCCCCTCTAGCAGCAGGCCATTGCTAAAGCTCGGGCCGGGACTACCCACAGAATAACAGGGGGGGTGCACATACACACAGGGGGGTGCACTGTATACACACATACAGTGCCCCAATTTAGAAACAGACTTCTTGAATTAAATGAAGTGAATGAAACACATTTTCCCTTTTTAAACAAAACAGTGAGTGTGAATGGGGACACTGCTATGAGAGGGTTTTGATGACAGCTAACGGTGACCAGTTACTCGTTCTTACTGCGTTTAGATACGACCATAAACTAATGCAAAACATCAGTGCAAAATAAAGCAGAATGAGATCATTAGAAGCCCTGCAGGCACTGAATGAAGATCTTAAATATGAACAGAACACTGCATGTAGACGATGTCGATGCATTATAAAGCTTACCTAGAAAATAGGGCTAGGTTTGTACAATAAGAGCTGCACAAATATATATTAGATCAATACAGGGCAAAGGAGGATCAACCCAGGAACACACGAGGAATATAAATGCTTCTGAGGAGGAAGAGTAGATGTTAAAATAAGTTAGCATGGTTCAACTGAAAACGGATTATTGCAGTAAAACCTAGAATGAGGATAAAACAGAGAATCTGGAACTGAATTATTTCTGTAACTTAGATCACCTACTTACACAGTCTTGAGGAGGACAGGCACTTATTATTAAAATGTCCACATTAGATGTGGCGATTTTAACATGAAAATAAAGAAGAAAGAGAGCGACTTTAGGACATTATAGGAAGAGAGGAAGGTATATTCTAAATTAGCATCTGATATTGGCCTTCATCTCTGGGTGTCTCTGTTCCATTGAAAACAAACCATAATAAGATTAATTCATGATCTATTTTGTTGGAGTTCTGACAGACCAAATTTCAGTTAAAGGGAGGATGTTTCATGCGGGGTGTTTTTGTCTTTGGGTTTGACCAGGTCAAGAAAGGGAGGCCAGGGTCCAGCTATAGGGGGTCAGACTGGTTTACAGGATCAAGAATTACCATGCAGGTAGAAGATCGGTTTATAATTAGAGGATAGATGTAGGAACTGGGTGCGGTATAGTGAAAAATAATCCACACACAGTAGCACATTTCTCAACAGCAAAGAGGTCACACTTCTACAGAAGGGACATGCAATAATATGGACAGGGAGGACAGACGGACGGGATACTATGTCACATGTTTCCGGGAACCCGAACCAGGCAGGACATTTTTCACTGATGTACTGAATCATGCTACATCCGCAGGGGGTGTAGGTGTCCCCTGTACAGTAGCAGAACACTCACAATGGACACAACAAGGGTGGACGGTCCTGGAAGAGCAGGTTCTTCCATCGCCGTCCTCTACACAGATGGCTGAGCTGATGGGAGTGGACCGCGCCTGTGAGATGTCTCGAGGTGAGGCAGGTAACAGGAACACAGGTTCAAGATTCTAACAGTTTTATGTCCACCACAGGAGAACCCCTGAGACAGAGATGATTGGGTAAAGGTGCAGCGAAGGACGGCGTGGTGGGGTCTGGCGTTCACAATAGGTTAAGATAGATGCAGACGGTTGCCGTGTGTCAGGAACCTCATTACAGGAGACACGGATCAGAGAACGCTGACTGATCGGTCAGTCATCACTGGGGGCGCCCTCGGACGATGGAGATGTTAATCGGTGGTGTTTGCTTGATGTGTGAGTGACCTGAAGTGGGAAATAAAATGTGGAACTAATTTTGAGAATAGGAAAGAGAGGTGTTCCTTGAATTGTTGGGGCGGATGGTGGACCACCTTTCTGATAGACTTTAGGTACGATAGGTTAAAGGGAATAGGTTTGGAGGTAGAGCACAAACTTGGAGATGTTATTAGAATCCTGAGAGGATTCCGGATCAGAGGGGCACAGGCACAATTCCAGATGTAAAAATAATTTTAGAATCTGGATCCAGATCCGGATCGACGCCATTCTCGGGGAGGACCGAGCCACGGACAGAACCTTGCTTGTGTAAAAATTTCAAGTCGATTGGGTTACTAGTTTTTGGCTCGGACAGACAAACAGACAAACAGACAGACAAACGCACCCAATTGCAATACCCTCGCTTCCGCTTCGGCGAGGGTAACTCAGCTTAACTAAATGAGATGACCAAATTATTGGAGGTTTGATTGAAAGTTTTCTTTGGATAACCCCACACAGGCCGTCACTGTGTTCAGTTGTGTAAATGCCATTACTTCACTGGCCACTGGATGGAGACACTAGGAACTGGATGTAACACTTACTCAGATTATATTGCTCTTGACTGTCTGCTAACTGGGCTGTAGCATCTTCATTCCTCACGTCGCCTCACCTGATGACGGTCTGGGAGCGACCCTTTGAGGCCTTAGAGCGCTGTTAGTTAAGTTTTTCGGACATTTGGGGTTATCCAGTCCATTCATTGTTAGGGATAATTGGTAGGCTGAGCGGGGGGCCCTTATGGCCCCTGGCACTATTGACCCTCACACCCTGCTGGGACGGCTGTGTAAAATGTTCGTGCAATGAGAACAGATACTTATTTTCGGTAACACGTCTTTATTGCCTCTTACTCCCGTGCGTGGCTTTTACAACAACAAGACCATAAACTAGAACCCGAGCATGCGCAGCACGAACCTACGGCAACTGATGTAGGACATACATCACAATAAACATGCGATCATTCTAGTGCATGATCTACATCCTCTTCCTTTAGCTTGTGCCTCTAGGAATAAAATAAAGTGTACTGCCATCATCTATGCAAACATTTCTAACGTAAACAGTCCTGCATGAAATTAGCAGCATTTTATTAACTTAAATATTTAACAGTTATTTAACCAAGTATGTGTCTATACCTAAATAATGTTGCACGAGAAACACTGAAAAACGTAAATCACTCAGGCTGTAAAAACATCAACATATCATCACATCTTATAACACATTCATCCCCTTTTTTCTTTTTCTTTTTTTTATTTCAAGAAACAAACAACACTCAGTTCAGTCTTTATATTTTGGATTCGGTCTAGAAATCCGACCCGAGCGTGTAACATAAGGGGAGCCACCGTGTGGCAGCAGGGCTGATGAGCGAGCCGGAGCGTTTGGTTGCTCACAGGTGGAACGGTGAATCGTCGGCTGAGAAAAACGACGTGATCGTGGTGATGATGGAATAAGGATCGGTGTACCAGATACAGTCGGTTGGGAAGAAGGATCATCAGGGTCGACATGTGGAGGTGGAGATGGCTCACTGACCGGAAGGATGTGGCGGCAATTCCTCCTGCAGGTGCCTCCTTCTGATTTAATAAAGTAGGAGCGTGGCTCCTTGCAAGCCTGTACCACCGTGCCAAGGCGGTCGTATCCCTGTGGGGTCTGCAGTCTGACAACCTGACCTTCTGCGAGCGGTTGCAATGGTCGACTGGCTGCATCGTAGTACCGTTTCTGAACAAGTCTCTTCTGCTGGAGTTGCGTAGCGACCTGTTTATTGCTTTTAGGGGCGGGTGCTAGAAGATTGTTGTCCATGGGAAAGGTTGAGCGTGTGTGTCGAGACATGAGACGTTCTGCCGGTGATCCTAGCGTGTTGTCACGAGGAATGTTCCTGATGTTCAACAGATTAAGGAAAACGTCTGAACCATCTCTGTGTGACCTTTCCATTAGCTGCTTTGCGCTGCGGACTGCACGTTCAGCTAGTCCGTTGGATTGCGGGTACTCTGGGCTGCTGGTGGTGTGAACAAAGTCCCACTGTTTCGCAAACTCCCGGAAACGCTGGCTTGTGTACTGTCCACCATTATCTGAGATTAGGGTGTGCGGTGCACCATGAACAGAGAAGTGTCTTTTCAGCTTTTTGATGACAGTAGCTGAGGAGATGTCACGGAGAAGATCTATCTCAAACCATCCTGAGTACGAGTCTACCAGCACCGAATATTGATGTCCATGCCATTCAAAGATGTCGGTAGCAACCGTAGACCACGGTAGAACAGGTACAGGATGTGGTTTCAGTGGTTCTTTCTGTTGGTGCGGACGTGTACTGTTACAAACCGCACAAGACAGTAGCTTGTTTACAATGTCTTTGTTCATACTGGGCCAAAATACTGTGCTTCTGGCTCTGCTTTTCGTCGCTTCCATGCCTGGGTGACCTCCGTGCATAATTTGGATGTACTCCTTTTGCAATGCGTTAGGAATGACTGGTCTGTGTCCTTTAACAACTACGCCATCCTCCACTACCAACTCATCTCTGTAAGGAAAGTATGGCTGGGCAGAGAAAGGTACCTGGCGTTCCTTGTTAGGCCATCCATTCCGGATCACGTTGCTGAGGGTCTGGAGCACCTGGTCTTCTGCTGTGTGTGCTCTGAGTTCCTCGAGCCTGGCCGTTGAGATCAAGCTCACAGACATTACATCAAACAAATTATGTGCACTTGTCGTCTGGGAATCAGTGCAGGTTGGAGCACGTGACAGGGTGTCGGCAAGGTACATGTGCATACCCTTCTTGTATACCAGAGTGATGTTGAAGGCTTGAAGACGAAGTAGCATCCTTTGCAAACGAGCCGGAGCTGTGTGGATTGGCTTCTTTAAGATGGTGACCAGGGGTTGGTGGTCTGTTTCAATGACTGTGAACTTGCCATATATGTAGTCCTTGAACTTTGTACACGCGAAAACCACTGCGAGCAGTTCTTTTTCGATCTGTGCATATCGAGTTTCCGTGTCTGACAGAGTCCGAGATACATATGCGACAGGCTTTCCATCTTGCATACATGCTGCGCCAAGTCCATAACAAGATGCATCACAGGTTAGTGTCACCGGCTTCTTCACATCAAAGTATGACAGAACCGGTGACCTGGATAAGCATGACTTGAGATGGTCGAATGCTTGTTGGTGTTGTGGAAGCCAGCACCATGCAGTGTCTTTATGAGCGAGCTGTCTGAGCGGCGCTGCGATATTGCTCAGATTTGGAATGAATTTCCCCAAATAGTTCACCATACCAAGGAAACGTTTCACTGCCAGAGAATCCTGCGGGACTGGCATGTTCGTGATGGCTTCAGTCTTCGTGGGGTCAGCTTTAAGACCTTCCTTTGTGAAGATGTGACCTACATAGCAAACCTGATCTAGACGAAACTTACACTTGTGCGGGTTGAGTCTGAGTTTGATCTCACGTGCGCGGTCAAGTACCTTCTTCAGATTTGCATCATGTTCAGCAGCATCACGACCTCCCACGAGTATGTCGTCAACAATAATAGCACATGGATAGCCAGCGAACAGTTGTTCCATTGAGCGCTGGAAAACTTCGCTTGCTGAGTTTATGCCAAATGGCATCCTGAGAAACCGATAGCGTCCAAAAGGTGTGCTGAATGTCGCTAACCTGGATGACTTCTGATCTAGCTTGATCTGCCAAAAAGAATTCTTTGCATCGAGCACTGAAAACAAAGTTGCACCTGACATTTGGGTGGCGACTTCCTCCACGCTACGCATCGGATAGTGGGGTCTCTTTAAAGCAGTGTTCAAGTCTTTGGGGTTAATACACAGCCTTATTTCCTCTTTGTCTCTTTGATGTGCCGCTACCATTGCTGAAACGCAGTCCGTGGGCTCAGAGACAGGGATGATGACTCCTTTGTTCGTCATCTTGTCGAGTTCAGCTTTCACACGATCCTGCATTGCCAAGGGAATGCGGTGCGCTGGACGTACAACTGGTTGCACAGCTGGATCCACTGTCATGGAATAAGTTATCGGCAACTCTCCCAGTTCGTCACTGAACACATCCTGGTATTGCTCTTTAATGTGTTTGACAAAGTCCGTTGTAGTCTCTGCACTGACCTGATGAACATGAGGGCTGAGGGTAACAAGATTCAGACGCATACATGCGCGGAACCCCAAGAGTGGTGTAACATCACGCTCTACAAGGAAGAAAGATAGCGTGTGTTGTTTTCCATCTAAACGACAAGACAGAGTGATGAGGCCTGCAGTTTCAATTTTGCAGCCTCCATAAGCCACTAGATTTGTGTTCTTGCCACACGGGATGACGTTCCCTCCTGAAATCTGTTGGAAAGTGTCTTTCGCCATTACATTACACTTTGCTCCTGTGTCAATTTTCATTTCAATCGGTTTGTCGTTCACATGCAGAGTGACAAAACCCTCGTCTCGGTCCTGTGCCGGATCATCCACTGTGTTCACAGATACTCCATCAACATACAAAGTGTCATCAGTGACAGCCTGCTCAGACTGCTCTACCTCCACCTGATGAACTGGTTTTCTGGAGTAGTTTCTCTTTGTGAGGCCTCTTTTTTCTGGATTCTGACTCACTAACCTTGATGTGCAGCGTTTCTTGTCATGGTTCATCTTTCTGCATCTGTGACATTGCTGACCAAATGCTGGACATTTCTCCCTTTGCGCTGGATGGCTGCCACCACAATTATTGCAGTTCAAAATGGGCTGTGTGGCCTCTCGACTATTCCACGGTCTGTGCTGCCCTCTGCTGGACTTTCGCTGTAGCGCATCCACGGTGAACGTCTGCTTCGCCGGGGCTCTCGTGTTTTCCTCCGTCACCTCGTAAACACGGCAGATTGAGACGGCTTTGTGGAGAGTCAAATCGCTGTCCCGTAACAGGGCCTTCCTAACGCTGTCATTAGTGATTCCACACACGATCCTGTCACAGATTAGCTCTTCTGTCAGCTCACCAAAACGACAACTTTTTGCCTTGATCTTCAAATCGCTTATGAATGAGTCAATTGTCTCACCTGGTCTTTGATTTCGGGTGTGAAACTTGTGCCTTTCCATCGTCCTGTTGTGTTGCGGGTTGCACATATCTCGAAACTTGCGTTTGAGACACTCCGGATCTTCATGGGACTCGGCGGGAACGAGGACAGCGCCATCGTCGCCTGGCGCCCTAATTTCTGCTGCGTAGACAAATGAACGCTCCCGTCATTGCTGATGTGAGGGGCTGTGGGGGTATTAGGGTTGGTAATCTGTATTAGTTACCACAGCTCCTTGCTACGCAAGCTTTGCGGGGTCCCCTTTGGGGCCCGTAGGGGAGGTTAGCTCCCGCGTTTACGCTGTAAACAAATTACTGTTAGTGATTTCCATTTTGTCTGCACACGCTCTCTGCTGGCCGGGTTCGGGGTCCAAGCTAACGCCCTTGGGGGGGTGGGCGCCACGGATCTTGTCAGGGAGTGAACATATAGGTCACATATAGGTTAGTGAGGTGACCCATTCGGGCCACCGCAGCGGGGGGACTGTTAGATATCCCAGGAGGAGGGTGTTTTGACGCCCACTATAAAGATCACTGCCGTAGAACATTCGGGACTCTTCTACAGAGTCCCCCCCCCCCCCCGTCTGTAGGAGAGTCCAGCGCTGTGTTTCCTTACCAGCTTTGTACTTACTGAAAACATTCTGTAAACTTGATTCGTTTTATAATCCTGACTCATTATTGAATAAACACCTCCAACACGAGATATAATAAAAGAACCGGGGAAAAAGGAGAAACCTAACAGCGACATGCGGAGGCCACGTGGAGGCTGTCTTCTCCTTGTGAAGCACTTTGTGGCTTGTTGTCTGTGAAGGTGATCCATGAATAATATATAATATAGAACTAACATTTACTTCCTTACTGAAGCTAAATGATGAGCTCAGGTAACGACCAGCAGGTCGAGCCTCGACGTCACCAACAGCAGAACCTGTCAGGTAAAGATGGACCCTGTTCTGATCATGGGTTCTGTTGTCTCAGCTAAAGAACTCAAGGTGGGACTTTTATTATTCCGCATTGACTCTACCAGGAACATGAGCGCAGTGAAAGTGGAGCAGAAAGCGGAGCAGCATCCGGATCAAACATCAACAGCGGCTCACGTTTCTGTCGGTCCAGAAGTTTTCAGCGTCCAGAACTCAGAACCTGCTGAGACGCTCAAACAAAGACTCTGACGCAGCTTAAAATAAGATCCATTCTACTTTCGCTTTTGATTCACAACCTGTGACAGTTCTGCCGAGTAACTAGTGATGTCATCGCTCAGACTAAATTCTGATTGGCTCAGACGGACGGGGAAGTCCGCTCCTCTCGGGTTTTGTCCTCACTTCACCCTTGATGGTCGGACTGGAAGCTTTAAAGAATCTTGTGGCTGTTCTGTTGTTTGAGCTGCAGATGGGACAGTTCACGATGAAGACCTCGGTTCTGGTTCTGGTTCTGGTTCTGGTTCTGGGTACAGGTGTACCTGGGGCAGTGGGAGGTGAGTTTCTGTCCTGCTGTCTGGGTTGACGGTTCTGTTGTTGGACTTCCTGACATGTTAGGAGTCTAGAAATGTCCAAACGGTACCGACCCGTCATCTTAAAGTTCTTCCTGTAAAGTCCATTTACTTCAGGTCCAACTGGGACAGGAGGACAGAGGTAGTTCTTCCTTCTTTGTCCTCTTCAATTTGATGGGTTCAGAACCTCCGGCTCAGACGGACATCAGACCTGATGACGGAGGTGTGCTGGTGTCGGTCGGTGGTTCTGCTGAGGTCCAACAACAAACCGGTTTAGAGATGGTTTCCAAGCTGCGTCTTCATGATAGAGTTTGTCCACCAGAGAGTGGACAGCTTTATTCTCCAGCTGACAAATGTCCTGATCCGTTTGGATGGGTTCTGACCCGTGTCAGCCTCAGAACCCAGCATGGACTGGACCGCACGGTTTCCACACCGAACTATGAGCAGGGGACGGATTTGTTCAGCATTCTGGACGTGACACAGAAACAGGACGTCCACGTCTTCAGACGACGGCGGAGGTTCTGAGGAGAACAACAATGGAAGTGTCAGAACTCAAAGGGAACAAATCAGAGAACCTTCCTGTTGATACCTGAACAGAACCAACTGTTAGAACCAGGACGAGAAGGAAGAGACGTCAGCTGATGATGGAGGGAATGTTGGAACGTCAGAGGATCAGAATCCGCTCTGAATCCAACGGATATTATAACTGCTGTAATAACTGCTGTTATAACTGCTGTTATAACTGTTGTTATAACTGGTGTTATAACTGGTGTTATAACTGGTATTATAACTGCTGTAATAACTGCTGACTGGTGTTATAACTGGTGTTAGACTGGCGTTCTTTCTTATATAGAACCGTGTTCTTCAAATATTAAATGTATCAATATTAATGAGAAATATTCATCACAAAATCTGTTGTGAGTGAAACAGGTTTTGGGTTCTGCAGGTTCTGCCCATCAGGACCTGACGGTGTTTCGGGACCGGGTCACACCTTTATTTGTTGTGGTGCTGAAACCCAAATCTTTAGGGTCAAAAAACCGTTTTAATTCACAAACTCTCCGACATCTGGCCTTGAAAATGATGCCAGTTATCAGCTGATGGTGGAAAATGACCAGCGCGACTTTGTGAAACCATAGAAGAAGAAGTTCTGCTGGGTTTCAGCTGCAGGAGCCTCAGAGTTCAAACCTGTAATCAGAACCAGAAGTTGTCATCGGTCACAGGTTCAGGTGTGAGTGGACAGCAGGAAGTGATGTCATCAGGTGGAAACAGGTTCAACCTTCAGATCGTGATTCTGGTTTTTCTTTCAGAGACTCACTCTTTGAAGTATTTTGACACGGCGTCTTCTGGAGTCTCAAACTTCCCGGAGTTTGTGTCCGTTGGTTTGATCGATGACGTCCAGATGGTTCACTATGACAGTAAGACCAAGAGAGCAGAACCCAAACAGGACTGGATGGACAAAGTCACAGCAGAGGATCCAGAGCACTGGACCCGAGAGACGAGGATCAATGTGGGGAACCAAGAATGGTCCAAATTCAGCATGGAAAATTTAAAGAAGCGCTTCAACCAATCAGAAGGTTTGTTTGTGTTTATTAAATGTTGTGTTCATGCTGTAGGAAGTAAACACACACACACACACACACACACACACACACCTATACACACGCACACACACACACACACACCTATACACACACACACACGCACACACACACACACACACCTCTGCAGGAACCCTTTTGCATCACTGCTGGGTTTCTAAAGCTCCGGGACACAGACTGGTTCTGCTGGTTCTGCTGGTTCTGCTGGGTCCAGTGAGGACCAGGTTGATGACTGGAGTCTGTCTCTCTCTCAGGTGTCCACATTTTCCAGCGGCTGTCTGGCTGTGAGTGGGACGATGAGACTGGAGAGGTCACTGGTTTTCATCAGTATGGTTATAATGGAGAAGACTTCATCGTCCTGGACCTGAAGACGGAGACATGGATCGCTCCCAGTCCTCAGGCTGTCATCACCAAACACAGATGGGATCATGAGAGAGCTGGGATGGAATACTACAAGCATTCCCTCACCCAGGAGTGTCCTGAGTGGGGGAGGAAGTATCTGGAGTATGGGAGGAGCTCTCTGCTGAGAACAGGTAGAAGCACATCACCTGGTGGAGTTTCAAACCAACAACCTTCATGTTCCTCTGCTGTTTCTGACCCACACACAGAGACACACTCTGTCCTTTACCTCTCTGTCCTCCTCTCTACTTCAGTCTTCTTCTCCTCTGCTCCTCCCTTCTTTTGTCGCCTCCTCTCCTCTGAGGTTTATTTGCGTCGTTTCAGTGTCTCTGGCGACAACAGTGACTCCTGATGACGTGTCTGTCTCCTCCTCCAGAGCTCCCCTCTCTAGCGTGTCTTTGTCTCCTCCTCCAGAGCTCCCCTCCCTAGCGTGTCTTTGTCTCCTCCTCCAGAACTCCCCTCTCTAACGTGTCTTTGTCTCCTCCTCCAGATCTCCCCTCTCTAACGTGTCTTTGTCTCCTCCTCCAGAGCTCCCCTCTCTAACGTGTCTTTGTCTCCTCCTCCAGAGCTCCCCTCTCTAACGTGTCTTTGTCTCCTCCTCCAGAGCTCCCCTCTCTAACGTGTCTTTGTCTCCTCCTCCAGAGCTCCCCTCTCTAACGTGTCTTTGTCTCCTACTTCAGAGCTCCCCTCTCTAACGTGTCTTTGTCTCCTCCTCCAGAGCTCCCCTCTCTAACGTGTCTTTGTCTCCTCCTCCAGAGCTCCCCTCTCTAACGTGTCTTTGTCTCCTCCTCCAGAGCTCCCCTCTCTAACGTGTCTTTGTCTCCTCCTCCAGAGCTCCCCTCTCTAACGTGTCTTTGTCTCCTCCTCCAGAGCTCCCCTCTCTAACGTGTCTTTGTCTCCTCCTCCAGAGCTCCCCTCAGTGTTTCTCCTCCAGAAGACTCCTTCCTCTCCCGTCAGCTGCTTCGCTACAGGTTTCTACCCAGACAGAGCCGCTCTCTTCTGGAGGAAGGATGGGGAGGAGCTTCATGAGGAGGTGGAGCACGGAGAGATCCTCCCCAACCATGACGGAACCTTCCAGATGAGTGTGGACCTGGACCTTTCATCGGCGGCGGCTGAAGACTGGAGGAGGTACGACTGTGTGTTCCAGCTCTTCGGTGTGAAGGACGACTTGGTCACCAGACTGGACAAAGGAGAGATCTGGACCAACTGGGGTGAGACTGGGATCAGGGGGTGAAGGTGGGGACACATTTCTGTCTCTCTGATGGTCCAGATCATGGGTTTGAAGAGTTGGACAGAAGTTTTGTTTCTTTTATTGTCGTTTGCTGTTTTCTGTGTAACTTTAGAGTTCAGATAATCAATAAGCCACCCGGGACCCAGACAACGGTACCAGAACCCTAACCCGGTACCTGCACAGAAGACGGAAGCCTTTGAATCAGTGATAGTTCTGTTGGTGGTGGCGGTCCGATGTCCACTGGGCTTTCATTCATGCAGGACGATGTCAGTAAAGTCAGTTCATGTCCTCAGCGGAGGAGGTTCTGATTGGACCTGGATCTGTTAGCAGGACGATCCAGAACCACGGATGAGGTTCTGATTGGACCTGGATCTGTTAGCAGGACGATCTAGAACTGCAGAGGAGGTTCTGATTGGACCTGGATCTGTTAGCAGGATGATCCAGAACCGTGGAGGAGGTTCTGATTGGACCTGGATCTGCTTGTTAGCAGGATGATCCAGAACCACGGATTAGGTTCTGATTGGACCTGGATCTGCTTGTTAGCAGGATGATCCAGAACCACGGATTAGGTTCTGATTGGACCTGGATCTGTTAGTAGGATGATCCAGAACTGCGGAGGAGGTTCTGATTGGACCTGGATCTGTTAGCAGGACGATCCAGAACTGCGGAGGAGGTTCTGTTGGACCTGGATCTGCTTGTTAGCAGGATGATCCAGAACCCAGTGAATGTTGACGTGAAGCTAGGAGGGTGGGACACGGGTCCAACATGAAGTCCTTCAGTACCGTGGGAAGACACGTTGATTCTAACGCTCCTTTATGAAATCAGCGTTCTTCACCACGTTCCTTCGTTTCTCCAGAAGCTGGGATGTAAAACGTTCCCCATATTCCTGATGTGGACCAGGATGTTATCAGAACCTTGTGTTTCTCCATGAGGACAGGTCCACAGAGCTGTGGGACTGTCCAGCCTCAGCAGAGGGACGCAGCGTTCCAGCGCTTCGGAGGTTTCAGTCTGGAGTTGGAGAAAAAGTATTTTGGATCCATTTCAGTTTTCAGAAGTTTCTAGTTTTAAAGTCAAACCTCTGTCAGAACATTAGAACACACTAGAACATTAGAACATTGGACGAGTCTCCCTGAGACTGGAACCAACATCAGGACAGAAAGCAGCACAGACCGTCCTCCTGTGGACAGGTGGACATGAAACCACCTAAAGAGGACGGCAGGACCACCAAGCAGGTGGTGTCCGTCTGCAGGACGGTTCTGTTGGGACATGGACGTTGTTCTCTGACTTGTTGTTTTCTGCTCTCCAGAGGAACCCACTAACGTGAACGCCATCATCATCATCGTCATCACTGCAGCGGTTCTTCTCGTCCTCACGGCTGCCGTTGGATTCAAGCTGTACAGACAGAGGACAGGTGAGCGACCCAGACAGAACCAGTCTCTGTCTCCTGGCTTTGATTGGACACTTTGACCTGATGAAGCAAACAGGAGGTGGTTTCAGCTTCAGAGTCCACTCGCATCCGTTCACGTCACCTGCAACCGTAAGCGGTGGACTGATGCTTCTTTGTTATCCAGGTAAACCTCGTCCACCTTCTGAGGACAGCGCTGAGCTCACGAAGAGACTGCAGCCAGAGGTGGAAATGCAGCCGGAGGTCGTCATCCAGCCGGAGGTCGTTGGGACAAGGACAGAATGAACGCAGTGAGTGTCTTCGTGTGGGACACTATGTGTAGAAGAACCTTCTGACACGGGGAGATTATTCTCTGTCAGACTTGTGAGACAAGATAGTCTTTGTCCTTTGGTGTCTTTTCCCACAACAA
>NW_027180955.1:0-25000 GCF_040956055.1 Brachionichthys hirsutus
TGAATTGACTCGGAGCTTAGTTTGCCCGTGTGAAAACTTAGTGCGATCAGACCAGCCATTAGAGGACATCGAGGATCAGATTGGTTGATAACATCTTTAATTGTAACCACTGGGTGTCACTAGATATCTCTGATCAATATCTGTGCAAACACAACCATTTTCATCTGACTCGGCCACTAATATATGCAAATTCAAAATGTTAATCCTTAATTAAACCGCTCAAATATTATTTGCCTCGTTATACGCTAGGAATGCAGTCCAAGTCAGAAGGTGTGTTTGTGTGTGTCCCCCCCACACAACGGAGAGAGACCAGTGGGTCTCGAGTTGGTCCCACAGAGGACGCCTCCAGCAGCAGCCATCTTGAAAGTGCTGGTTTCTCCCTGCCATAGTGAGTTTTTTGTCTGCGGGCGTTCTGTCTGCCTCAGAATTGCTCTGCTCAATAGCTCCAATAGTTTATTTATATTTTCGGTCTTTTTCAGGCTCATCGTCATCTCGCTCCATCTCCCTTGCCTTCCTCCTCCTTAGCCAGGCAAATGGTCTCATTTGCAAACGGGAAAAAAACAACGGGGGGGGGGTGGGGGGGTGGAGCGATGAAGCTCCTGCAGAAGAAGGTGCTCCCCTATATATACGCCACCTCCTCCCCTCCTCCCCACCCTCTCGTTATCCACCCCAGCCTCATTTGAATAAATTAACACCCCCTGGTGTGTACGTACATTCTCATGCAGACACTGCACACATGCATGAGTGTGCAGCGTGTAACTGGATGGCCAGTGCTTTGCCACCATTGTAGGTAAACGCTGCCACACGCATGCATCCTCGGCTGTGCAGATCTACACGCTCACAAATCTGCCACAACTCTCGTGCATGCTTGGTTAAAGGGAAACGCACGCCGCTGGTCGACGCCTTCCTGTTAATGCCCTGCAGTATGGTGGTGTGTGATTCACATTAGCCTGACGCAGAGGCTTGTTGATACACGGCAGCATGCGGAGCTAGCTGGGCGGCCCACACAGAGGGAGAGAAGTTGTGCAGCACATTGCTCGAGTTTGACAATGTTCAGTTTTTTTCACACTGCCACAATGTAGATTTAAAGGAACATTACTGCTACATTTGAGCCACCATCATTCATTTTGCCTCAACTCCTTCAATCCAAATTTGCCCCCCATCCATCCCAATTCCTGCAGCTCTCGCCTCTTTCTCAGCTGGACCCCTGTGACCTTGCCCAGAGCTTAGCGGTAGCACCACATGCCCTCTTCCTCTCCTACTTCTGACCTTATTGAGGTTTATAAGGTCCTTTTGCCCCGGGGCTGTGCATTAACGATGCACACATTAGCGCTAATACGATCCTAGCTTGGAGTCTGGGCCCGAGGGCACCTTTGGTTTCAGTAGCGTTAATATGCACGTTAACGTATTCACCTCATTCTCCTCTGTGCTTGCCCGCCAACTCCTCCCCCTGCGTTCTGTCTCTCAGCTGCCCTGCTCACCCGGTTTAGTTCCTCAGTCAGCAAACAACTCCTCCTCTCACATGCCTCATCTCCCGCCCTATCTTCAGGCAATCGGGGTGCAGAGTGATGGAGACAGTGATGGAGATGAGTCACATGGGTACTGTGGGTTTTTCTTAGTGTTGTGGTGGCAGCCTGTCCCAGCTTCTCTTTTTTTTTTGCTAACAGTCGCTTGAGCTGTCTGGGAGCCGCTTGCCTTTTCTCAGGCCTGCATGGTTGGCCCAGCACAGCCTGTCGGCCCACATGATGATCACTGGCTGACATACAGCGTGACCTGCTTGGTGCTGTCAGGCCGGCTCACATCAGCAACTTAACCAGCTTACCATCCTGTGTTTGAACTCCTGACGGAGACTTGATCTGCTGGGTGGCGTGCCGAGGTGTTAGGTGTGAGGTGCCATGCAGAATGCATGATGCTGAGACAGATTATATTCCCCGAGTTGCCATCCAATTTCAAAACGTCCACGTCCTTCACTGGGCACTTCAGGTGGGACTTTGATGCTTGGACTACGGTTTGTGGCTGGAGTACATATAGAACTGGAAACGTGTTCATCTATAAAAATATAGTTCTCATGTCCAAATATAATGGCGGTTCTCAAAATGTGTCCCTGTCATTGTTTTTATGTGTGTTCAGCTTTGTGGTGTGTTTGTGAAACACACACAGAGAGAGCGTGCGTGCGTGGGAGGGTGCGTCTCCACCTGTTACATAATGGAAAGTGAAGTGCTGCCTTGCCGGCCACTCTGCAGTGCCTCTTCAGAAGGAGTGAGAGAAGCCACAGCTTGCCTCAACTCTATTCCACAACCAGCTCTGCTTTTGGAAACAACACTCAACACACCATATTTGAATAGAGAAGGACAGAGAAAGGGAGACGGCGGAGTGTCACGCCACAAAGAAGGCTTTTCATGTCCGATAGGTTGCAGTGATTTGCAATGAAAAGAGGTCTGACATGAACGACAACAATTAGCCGTGGCTTTTCATTTGGGTGCTGAATGGCAGCTTTGAATCCGTGCAGTGACAAGTGATTGTGTGAGTTTGGACGGAAGTATTCTGGACTAAAAGTTCTTCGTGAGGGAAATTATTCCATTCGTAAAGTACGAGATGAGCACGTCAGTAGTGATGGTTTGTGCACTGGAGCGGAAGCTGTTTCAGGTGGAGCCTCCATTCACGCCTGCCTGTCCTCTAATATGCTAAACTTGTGTAAACACATGCAAAATATGTACAGGTGTGCGTCACTGCTAATTTGCATATATTGTGTTATACCCGACCATCTCGGCCACAGCAACATACTGATACACTGAAGAAGGTCATATGTTGTAGGTCATTATTTGTTAATAAACTCCTCAGTCTGCTCTTAAGACAAGTGGTAGTAATGACGCTGAGCGCCCCCCCCCCCCCCCCCCGCGCACACACGCACGCACACACACACACACACACACACACACACGCACTTGGAGGCGTGCATGAGGCAGCAGCTTTCTTGCGCTCTTCTCTTCACACTCAAAACTCCACCGTGCCATTATGTCGGTGCGCACATTCTTTTCTGAGCGCGCACCACCAGTAAGACAATGACGACTGATTTATGGAAATAGTTGACTGGTTTTGCATAAGAAATACGCGCGCAGACACGCACGCAACGGCTGTTTCCCATCATTTTGTCCTTTACTATTTGATAGTATACATTATAAACTTCTGGGATCCGTCAGAACCATGTAACCAGCGCGCGTAATAAAGACGTCCCGCTGGATTCCGTTCGGTCCTCCATAAGGCTCACCTCTAGATCACGGTGCATCATTAGGATACCGGGGTGGGTGGGGCGACAGCAGCCTGTCCCGGTAAGGGGAGGGGAGAACAGGGAGCAGAGGCGGTACTATCTCCGAGGTTCGCGTCTCGGCGCTGGAGAGTTGCGGGTCCAGGGCTGGAGAGACTGCCGGGGAGCATCAGCAGAACTAGTAGTCCAGCACGGAGCCACGCCTGGCCGACCGCTGCACCCGCCGTGCACTCTTCTCGGGGGGAGGGGGGGGGGGGGAGGGGCTGCGCAACATTCCTGTGAAATATAACTGCTTTTAATGGCATGTGGCTTGTAACTTTACTTCTGCTGTATTCTTTGCAAAAAGGTAAGTGGGACATGGGACAAGTTTTCCTTATCTGCACGCCGTCTCCCTCCTCAACTTTGCTGTGCGCAATGAGCGCACTAAATGATCTTGAATTTGATTGACACATCTCTGAGATGAGGGGTATACGTGTTTACCAAACTCCCAGTTCCCTTTAATGGGAAAACTGGTAACTTTTATCTTAATGCTTAATGCCTTGTCCACCGATCATATTCCTCCTGGAGCGAGACCGAGGATTTATCTCCCGTTCTCATTGTCCTTATTATAGCTAATCATTTTTATTAATGATGGGGAAAAAAACCCTCGCAGTGAATCTAAAATTAATCAGGACTTCATTTGGATGAAAGGCATGCCAGATCAGATCGATTTCTAAAGCAGATGCTGCGAGAACGACAGCCTCATTTGCATTTTGCATGATGAGTCCGTGGAGGTGTCGTGAATATGGAGGCTGATGAATAGAAGGAGAGGCTGATAAGGATCTGCAGGCGCGCGCACGGGCGTGCGGGTGACCCCGAGCGCTGATGCCGCGTGGCCGCATCTGTGGGCAGTTTACTTGCGAAAGTCAAGGGAGCAGAGGAGTTTGGTGTAATGCTGACTTTTTTTATTCTGTCCTGTCCCAACATAGACAAGACGTGCGTGTGCGTGCGTGCGTGGTGTGCGTGTGTGTGTTGCGTGTGCGCGCGGGGATGGAATGAGGGGAGGGGGCCTCCTGGAGTTAAAGCATCATTTTGAATCATATTTCTTTTTTTGAAAGAACGCTAAAATAGCTAATAACCCCCCGTTTGCGCGCGCGCGTGTGTGTGCGCGGCCGTGGCAACAAGGGTCAATACATTTTATGAGAGACGTGTGAACTGTTGCTCGGGGTATTGAGCGCTTGGCCTTTAATTTGTGCGTAATGTGCCCCAGTTGCACATTTAAAAGACTAGGCCATATATTACACGTTATTTTCCTTGATCAAATGTAGGCGTGCCAGTGTGCGCAGAGCCAATTGCTGCCTTCACTGGTCTAATTATTCACCCACCATTTTCTCTAGCAGCAGATCCTACTGATTGGCTTAATTCTAAAATGCTGCAGATGGAAGAAAATGATTCAGCTAATCTGTAAAAAATATTAAAATATATTTTCTTTTCTGGTGAATGAAACTCTTTGAAAGCACCGAAATCTGCAGAGAGAGAATCAAGACTTGATCTCATTTTTTTCATCCTTATCGTCTATGCGTGCACGGGTGTATGAATAATTATAACCCTTAATTGTTGAACTCATTTAAACTGCCCTTTGCTGTTTTTATAATTCTCTGTGTGTCTAATTGGTCCTGGTTTCCGTCACTGGCCTTGGCAGTGCCCTCTGTCAGGCTGCAGCTGCAGTGAGGACTTCTCTGTTGTTTTGTGATTTGTAATTGGATTACAGGGTCTATTTCGATTATACACACGCACCGCCATGTCCCGTGACTGAAAGCGATGTATTGTGTGTGGGGAGGGTTTTTCGGGCTGCAAGCATCCACTGGAGCGGAAAGAGTGCTTGAGATGGGAGAGATGTAGATAACACAGTGGAAAACAAACTTCCCCTTTCCGTTGTTTTTCAACTGCGTGCGCGTTTCGTTCATTTTCAATGTGATTTGTCGTCTCGTGCTCTGTGTGTATTTTAGATGCGTGTACATTTTACTAATATGTTTTTTAAAGGAGGAGGGTTGGTCTATTATATCAGACATGCATACGCATCATCAGTACTGCGTATTTTCCTGGCTCGACCACGCCTCCCAGAATGGCACACAATTCTCAACCGGTGTTTTCTAAATTAGAATCAGTACGAAAATGCATTTAGATCACATTTTTCAAGAGAAGACATACATTTTAGTTTTTTTTCTGTCGTTCACTCGGTTATTATCAACCGTTTGGCGCTTTGGCTTGGCAGCATATCAGCACACCTGCACCCATGAGTGCGCAAGGGAGAGAGTGATGTAGAGAGAGAGAGAGGGTGGGGCTGGTGTGTGTGTGTGTGGGGGGGGGGGGGGTCATGCTGATTGTTCTTTGTCATGATTTGGGAGATTGCTTGTCATTTTATGGGACTAAAATTGAGACCACGCGTGGGAATCTGCTGTCAGGCCCGCTAGGCCAGATCAAGGCCCGAGTTTTAATAATTATGACAAAAAATATATGTTTCAATTATAGTTAGAAAAACCACTTGTCCCTTTGGTTAGGAATTTCAATCACTTGTTTAAATTTTGCGGAAGAAACGCCATGCAGGCACTGATCGAGATGGAGTGAGAGCTCTTGCTCTAATTATTTCACCAATTAATGTGATTCCGGTTCTATCCGGTCTCGGCCGACAGGCACCCAGCAGCATATGCTCGACATTGAACCGAATATTGACTGTTGTTGGTGTTGATCCCGCACAGATATAAAACACTGTGGATCCCTCTTCATTTCGTTCGAGTATCAAGTGGATTGTGTTTCTTTTTTTATTCAGCTATACTTAGACACGTGCACTGTGTGTGTGTGTGTGTGTGTGTGTGCATGTAAGAGAGGGAAATAGAATTTCAATGAACGTGAAAACATTGTTTTTTTCTGACAGATTGATCTAATAATATACACATTCACACCTATAGATTACGCATGAATGACGTCTTGGGTATATCATTTTCTCTGACCTCCACGTGGGGCAGGAGGTCAGAGCGATGGCTTCCCATTGAGACTCATTCGTTCACCGTCCTGAACCAGTGATCGGTGGCGTTACAGACAACGGACTGCGTGAGAAAAACCGACCAGACTCGAGGAGAAGTGTTTGCAGGAGCAGCCCAGTAATTGCGCTATGAGTCAGACTCTGGTGGCTCGGATACAGCCTCACGACACACTCAGATGTTGCGTCTGGATTGGACAAATGGGGCTCAGTGGATAATGGGACAACGACTTTGAAGTTTTATGTATATATATTTTGTCTTTGTGCTCCAATTTTATGAGTCGTGATGTCAATTTCGGGTGAAATTGTTATTATTTTGGGGCCATGGGGGTGTGCTGTGCGGCACACAATAATAGTATCTATTTGTCGTCCATCTGATGCAAAGTTAAAGCGGTTTGTAAAGAGGGAGGGTCCATGCGTAAGACATTATTTCATCGTACTTCAGTCAGATTATACTCCAGCAGCAGCAAACACGCCAATTTATCTGTCAAACAACTACCTATATCTGACATTGGGTCAGCCACGAACAGAAATGAGTAATTCTAAGTACCGTAACCTAAAATCCATTCATCGTGATTGCATCGAGAACAAGCACGGCTTCTTTCAATAAAGCGCATGAACAATAAACGGGTCATGCGCCCTATTTCCCTCCGCGCCGGAGTCCCGCTGCTCCTGCGTTGACCTGCCAGTTTTCACGGCGAGCGACAGCTCCGCGCAGTCCGCGGAGAAACAGCGACATGTCACTCTCAGTTTAACGCGCCTTCCTCAGTCCTCACTGCGCTCCGCTCCAGCGAGCGAAACCTGTTTTCATTGTCGAGTGTTGGCGCTCTGTTCTTGGCATTTGAAGCTTGCCGTGCGACTCTTATCGAGTCATTGTATTCGAAACAAGCCGGGCGATCCGTATATGACGGTGATCTGGCGCCCGTGTTCCTCCCGAGTGCGCGTTAAAGCAGCGCTCCACGCTTTGATCAAAATAGGAAATGGGATGAAAGTTGTATTCTCACCGAAAACAAATGAGATGTTGTAAAGAAGAGAAGTGCACGAACAGACTTGGAAGGATAACCACACACCGAGAGATATTATGCAACGGTTATTGTTTAGTATGCAAGTTATTACAAAGGCGCCACACTGTTCCCACATGTCTCGCTGTTTATCATTATCCACGCGTGGAGTCCATAGAACAACAATTATATTGCTAAAATGATATTTACCGGTCGCTCAACAGGTTTTAAGCACAACAGTAGAGCGTTGTTGTCCGCAGTCCTCTCCATTACGCGGGGAGAAAGTGGCACAATGGCTCAGCAACCACACTGTAACTTTCACAACCACTGTAATTTTTTTGCTCTGCTTACTAATAAACAATTTACAGCCCCGCCTCAGAGGGAAACCAAAATGTAAATAAAAAACAACTGAAATGAAAAGGCATCCTAATATTTTACTGACACTGCATAAACTATTTATCGGAGTTTTTCGCCATCACGGACACCCCCTCCCCTCTCCGTGTGTCTGCATGCATATTATCAATATCCTTATTTTTGCAGCATTTTGTCTCGGCAGCAGTGTTTCCTGCAGAGAAATTACACCACATTACAAAATATTTCCTCTTTTTTTTTGACTGCACACGAAAGCAGAGGGACCCTCCTGCACATTTCTATTTGGAGTCATTGAATAGAAAATGAGCAGCACCTTCAATCAGATACGATCATATCTTTTGGCTTTTATGTGCTGCAATTTGTCTGTAGCGTTGCTGCAGAGGCTGCCACTGATTTCAATGCTTCAGCTGGTCTCAATGTCTTTTGTGTGCTGTTAGTGCAATACATGCTTCACCATATATAAGATCTGATTGCTATTATGAACGTACATGTACAGTCGCACATGTATTTATGCGACTTTGTGTGTTCGAGAGAGAGAGAACAATTTGTATTCCCTTTTTTCCACGCATGTGATGTTATTAATCTGTGTGTGTGTGTGTGGGTGTGTGTGTGTGTGCGTGTAGGTGTGTGTGCCTGAATGAATGTAGATGAGACAGAAAAAGCTGCATTATGCATAGCGGTTCACCATAGGCAATATCTTTGCTTCTGCAGCATACATATTCATATTCCATTTTCATATCCACTGCAAGAACAGGAAAAAAAAATAAGTGCAAAAGTATTTGACTGTACGGCAAAGAAAGATTCAAGTTGAAAGAAAAACTGTAAAGGTAACACGGGCAGAATGAAAAGTGAAGGTTTGAAAAGGAGCAGGGAGAGGAACAAATGCATACAAATGTTGTGAAGGGTTCAACTGATAAGAAAGAGGTTTCTGGGTGTTGTAGCACAAATCTCTTCGACCTTCTTCATCATAATCTATTCATCCTCGCTTGCAAATCGAAACAAAGCTCATGATTGGATGAATGTTGCTTTTTTTTTTTTTGCTCCTTCCGTCCCTGTTGGGGAAAGGTTGGAAAGGGAGCCCGAGGCTATACGTTGTTTCTGAGAACCATCTGAGGTTAGATGTTACCAAAACAAAGTGCAAAAACTATAGGCTATTACTTCATGTGGTTTGTATGAGCTATTTACTGTTATCCTGGTATTTGGCTGATAGCATTGTTTCTGCAGTTTACCTGTGCTATATTTTCTACTTTTACATCGGATAGGAATATTTTCTTCTGTTTTCAGTTTAATGCAGTTTTGTGAATTTTAAGGTTCAAGCTAATGCCCATGTTTGTTGTACCTTTTCCATACCTCAGTTGTCAAATATAAAGGGGCAAAGCTCAAGGGAAGACAAGCAAATACAATCTGTAGTTCCGAATTAAAGCGCTCCTACATCTGTATCATAAATACACAACCAGCAGCTGCAGCCGCAGGGTAAGACAAGTACAGAGACGACGTCTTAAATTCAGCAATGAGACCCAAGCCACCAACATTTGTGCCCTACCAGTCAGTGGATACCCAGTTTGAACAGTCAGCTGGTAATGGAAGGAAATCAACGAAGGTTCAACGAAACTGATGAAACAAGCAGCATCCGTGAATACACCAGGGAGAAGAACTGGACAGACTGAAGAAAGTACCTGAGACAGAAGGAGGAAAAGGAATTATTGCAAAAGTTCAAGCCCTTTCATGGCAAGTGTCATCTGCAGGTAAGAAGTGGCTGACATCAGAGAATCAGATAATCGCAACCCCCATTCTCCTCATTGACTACGCACCCACGAAGGAGAACAAAGAACCGGAAGAGGGTTTAGAAAAAGCCTAACAACAGAAAAAGCAGTACGATCAAAAAACGGATAATGAAACTGCTGTGGAAGGAGAACGTCAAATCGTTCCGAGTGCATGACTGGCTATCACCCCCCAACTGGCTATCGCCTCTCAACTGGCTATCGCCTCCCAACTGGCTGCAACAGATTCCCGACCCGTTAGCCGAGGATTCTGTCCAGAGGTGTGGATACGTTCGCGTTCTTCAGCGCGTGTTCCTTACCCAACCAGATCTGATCAGTCCGGCTATTCGGAGTGATTGATTCAAAGGGTGGGTTGGATTTAACTTGACCTGAATTCCATTGTTTTTCTTTTCATTTTTAACACATCTGCTCTATATTGTAAGCAGCAAAGCGCTCGTTCTCTACCTGCTTATAATTCTCTGTGATGCGCCGATCATCGGCCACACCTTTTTCCTGCGCTGCTCAGCCTCTGCTTTTTGCCCGAGCATCAAACATCTAACACAACCTCTCTATCGCTTTTACTTGACTTACACATGACCACACAGACACACACACTGTCACTCGCACATCCAAATACTTCTGCACCTGAGCACCTTGTCCACCCAGCCAGCCAGCCATATCCTGTCTACAACACTGCACTCCCTAATCTCTCTCTCTCTCTCTTTCTGCTTCACACATGCAAAAGATCCAGGGAAGTCGGACATCGGCCTCCCACGGCCATGCAATTGTACTGTGGATTGGCTGTGTGTGTCTTAAAGGAGCTTATGTGGCTTTACGTCTCTGTGTCTGGCATACAATTCCAAATCGCAGAGAGTGAAAATTACATTTACATTACATGAGGTTTTTTTTATACCTATGAGCTTTTTCTAATGTGACAGATATAAAATTAATACAGATATAAAATTAATGTTGTGTGTTTGATTGTTACCAGTTATGCAAGATAGAACATATATTTTTTTTTTAAATCATAATTTGCCATCTTTATCTTTAATGGATTGTTATTTATTATATCCATTGATGTACAGCAGCTTTGGGAAGCAGAATGATTGATGAATGATGTCTGATAGCAGTTTTATTTGTTTCTTTCATGTCTTATTCAAAACACAGTTTCCTCCCTGCATGAATATAAATTTAAGAAACAAGCATAATCCAGCATTGTTGACACAATCATAGAAAAGGGATTAAGTATCATTGTCCGGGAAGAAACTTCTCTGACTCAGGGAATAGCATGTGAGCTCTGCAGTTCTTTACACACACACACACACACACACACCTTGACTCACACAAACGTTACCCTAATTTGGAAGCGGGTCTTTGAGAGAGGAACCATCGGATGGACTTTCAACAACTTATCAGGCAGCATTTTCTCATCTGGACCACAAAAACATTGTTTCATAGAAAAAAATGTGTTTGATGCAGCCCCTCATCCATCCTCATCCATCCTGATCCAATACCGACAGCAAATATTGCAGACTAGAGGATGTGAGCAGGTGTGAAGCCATCAAGCCAATATGAATATTTTGCTTTCCTGAATAATAAAAGAAAAGATGAGAGCATTGTGGCATCGAGTCGTGACCACGTTTTCTCTGTCAATTGAGAGGGCAGAATTCCGATATCCACATATGTATTGGATTAGAGATATTAATTCTAAGTTGTATTTGTTGTTTTAAACTGTTTTTCATTGTTTATCGTCAGGTGCAGATGGACTTCACTCTCATTTAGTGTTGCTTGAACCATCGCTAATTCAGTTGTTCCTCAGGAATGGACTTTGTTCAGACGTTCTCTACTTTCATGCTGGTTGCCTGTAGATCTGACACCCAACAACTCACACTGTCTCTCTTTCTATCATCCTAACAGTCAACAGTGAGGATGTTGCCTCGACGCGGCTGTACTTTGTGAACGCCTCCCTGCAGCGGGTGACCTTCTCCAGCTCCGTGGGGGTGTCCCTGCCCTGCCCTGCGGGCGGTGCCCCCCATGCCGTCCTGCGCTGGTACCTGGCAGCCGGAGACGACATTTACGATGTGCCCCATATCCGCCACGTGCATGCCAATGGCACTCTCCAGCTCTACCCCTTCTCCCCCTCCGCCTATAACAGCATTATCCATGACAACGAGTATTTCTGCACTGCTGAGAACCAAGCGGGAAAGATCCGAAGCCCCAGCATCCACGTCAAAGCAGGTGAGGATGGGGAGGCACAAGACGAATCAGTTCCATTCGAGTTTCATTAAGCCGTGCCCACAGACATGGAGTGTTAATTCTTTTATTCAATAATAACAAAACAGTGTTTTATTTATTTATATGGCTTCTTGATACCTCTTAGTGATATTTAATAGCTATGTGCTAAGCTAGCAATAGCACCGCCATTTCATTTTGAAGTGCAATAAGATGAGAATTAAAATAAAATGACACAGAGAGCCTCATTATGTTGGGGTTTGAACCATTTTATGCCGTCTTTTCAGACTGGGTGACTCGATCAACGTGTAGCAGTGTCAGAATGTTCAGGCCAATCTCACTCTGAATCCCATTAGCCAGCATAAATATTCCTGAATATGCACAGCTGACAATGTTTGAACTGGTCAAATTAAAAACTCTGAGGCTGAGATATGCTTTTATTGCTTTTTCCGGTTCAGGCTTGAAAAACAGGAATTTCGACAATGCCAATAATGCAACACATAATTTCTCTCAGTAGATCCTCCCTTCAACAGCTTATATAATTCACAGTCTATTTTTTAACACAGATTCAAGTCATTTGTGACGCAGAGTGTAAATTGACCTTTGCACTGCATTTAATGTGTTGGATGTCCAAGCTTGTGCCTACTATTTGGAAATATGGTCTATCGAATGGCGGCCATATTGGTTTCCCAAATCAACAATGTCTCTTGTTGGGGTTTTCCCAAAAGCTTCGTGTTTTGCCTCTGGGATATTAAAAAATATTCCAGAAAACAGACACTCAGTCTTGTTTTGGTGACCCGTCCGGAGACTGTGCCGAAACCAGGTGCTGGGTTTTAAACACACACACACACATGCATGTGACCTACCGGTAATCTTACCGGTTGCATACACGTCTTACACGTTGCATACACATGTATACAACTAAACTGCACGAATGTATGTTCACATGCATATGCACACATGCACACCAGCCTGTGCATATTTCATGCCAGCAACCCTCCTGTCTCCCAGTCTCTCCATCTGTCCACGGACTGGAAAGTCCTGTAACCACACACAAACCCCCATACACACACACATACAGAGCCATTTTTGTCAATCTGGCTCATGGTGTCTCACTGCCAGCTCTTTGTCAGGGTGTTTAGCAGAAATTATTTTGGAGAGTCGACTACCGACGTGGTAAGACGTGAAGAGAATCATGAAAAAAGTCCATTTTTAGGTCATGGCAATAGTCAGGCAGTCATTTTGACTGTGTTGATCAATCCTCCGAATAGAGACCGTCCCTTCCCTACCCCACACGGAGACACAAAAAAATATCCCCTGAGATGCTGCCGGATTCTCTGACTCATCCACCCACATGTACACACACACACACACACACACCCTCACACCCATATGGCCTGTGTGGTTCCCACAGGAGGACGATTTCTCCTGTGTGAGAGCGACCTACTAGCCAGCCTCAGTGTTGGAATGACCTTCCTGCACAAATAATTACGACAATTAATCAATTAAATGCTGAGGCAACCATAACGACACAGCTCCACAACCAGGGCTCCTGTGCATGTGTGCGCACCTCATTACCTCCAGAGTCCGACACAACACACACACACACAGACTCATATACATATTAACACTCATACACAATCTGCAGTTGCCATGGGCGACAGAGGCGTGAGCACTAGGGTGTGGCATGCCCTGTCTCAGGTGGCACTGGAGAATGATGACAGCTGACAGCCCCCAAAAAGTCTCCCCTACCCCCACTCCACCTCATTCTCTCTCTCTCTCTCCTCCACATCCTCACATCTCTCTATCCGCCATCTTTCTCATCTCATGCATGCTCATCGTGGTACAGTAATAGCACTAGCACCTGGATAGATCTACATTTATGAAAATCACTGCGTGAGCTGCTTGATTCCTGCATGTATACATTTTTTTGTTGGTTAATTTACTTTTTGGTTTTTTGTTTTGTTTTAAGCATTGCTGAGAATTTCTAATCATTAATATGTATATAAAAAAAAGAATTTTGGATCAAAAATGCAGAAAAAAAGTATTTATTGCAGAAAGAATTACCGTGACAGCAGAATGTGGTATGGAACTCTAAAGCAAATTCTATTATATTTTCATCCTAGACTGGTTTATTCTCAGAATGCGGTCCTCAGATATTGATTCAAGTGTTTATACAGGATTTAGCTCCTTAACTACTGATTCAGTGTTTCCGATTTTGTTGTATGAATTTCATACATTAAAAAAAATGTATTTCTTTCTTTCAGACATGAAAAGCAGCTAATAAACCTTCAAAACGTGCTAGTCATATCTTAAGCTGTTTTAAATAATTCTAATTTAACATAAGGTCTGTAAAAGTTGTTATTCCTATTTTGTGTAATTATTCCTGCATCGTGGTGGAGTTTGAATAAAATGAAAACAAACATATTTTTCATTTGCATACATTATACAAATCAATAACATTTCAAATATCTAGCAGTAAATCGTCATAAAACATTGAACTCTTATTTGAGATAAATAAATTTGACGCTTTAAAGAGAAATTTAGCCATAAAAAAATATATATATATTCAAATACAGAAAAAATGATTTGTTCTAAATGGCTGCATTTTGAAGGTCACTGGTGAAGGAGCTGAAAACATGAATGGATGGGTGAAAATGTATTTGCCTCATGTTTTGTTGTCCTATAGAATTGAGGATAATTTTATGAAACATAATTCCTTCGTTTTTCATTCATTCATTCATTCATTCATTCATCTTCTTTACCGCTTTGTCCGTTACTGGGTTGCGGGTCGTTCTGGAGCCTATCCCAGCAGTCAACAGGCGAGAGGCGGGGTACACCCTGGACAAGCCGCCAGCATGAATGAATAAATGAATAATTCCTTTTTTCCTTCACATTCCAGTGATTTGAAAGAAACATTAAAAAGACGAGAGGAATAATCTTTTCTCAGTCTTAGAATCACCGGGAAAGGTGCAGAGAAAATAAATGAAAAAAAGGTCGCTATCAAGTACCATTGAATTGGATCGTAATACCAAATAGTTTTTTGTGTGAATTAATATTTTTCTATTAACATCTTTGCGGAAAGGTCTTCACCATACTTTAAGGTTCTCCTCTTCTTTTAGCAAGTGAGGATTTTCACACTTGATCTTCTCCAGGATATATATATTTTTTACTTTTGTTGAAAAAGACAAGTTAAGTATCTAAAGAGAGTTTTGTGTATTCTGTGTATTCTAAAACGGAACGCACAACTTATGAGCAAACAAGCAAATGTGCTTGTTCGCATGATAGCCAAAGGGTATCCAGTACCTCCTTGTGTAACTTTATATGATGAAATGAATGCACCTGTTCAATGAGCTCACCTCATGCCCCTTTGTCCTGCAGCTAAAGCACACAAACCTAATTGGTCCAAGGCAGCAGGTGTTAAGATCTGCTTTCTCACCTGGCTTCATCATCTTCTCTATGGCTAACATAGGAGGATTCCTGAACCTGACACACAAAGACTGCTTTCCTTACCCGATTAATTCAATTATGGAACCTGCATCCATTCATTTCTCCTGCATTTCATTATTTTTCTCCTTGTCTCTCGCTCTCCTTCTGTGTTTTTTGCTTGCTTGCTTTATGAATAAGTAAATGCAGTATTTGGTTTCCCCGTCGTTAATTATTGAAGCGACAGTGATACAAGACTTGCCTCCCAGTGCGCCCAGTGCAGACCCGTGTTTTAGCTCGTTCCTAGGCAACCAGGCTGCATTATAGTCAGGCATCAGTAACATCCTAATGATTCTGCTGCACATGCGATGAAGGGAGTGTAATTCACACACACGTCAGTTGGACTATCATCACAACGGTTAAGAGAATGACTTTGTAATGTTATCTTTTTCTCTCTCTGTGTCTTCTTGGAAGAGAAACGTGTGTTAGCTGATAATGCCAACACAATCGTCGGCTTTTAGTGGGGATGGTTATGTGGTTTTGTACAAGGGCGTGTGGCGGGACAACAGTTTCTTCTTGGTTAGAGGGAGTAGCCTTGACTGGATGAGAGTCTCTGCGGACTTGACAGGTGTCAAGAAGACGCTCTGTGAGACCCACGGTGGATGTTTGGGATTCTCCCTGTTATTGACAAGAGGCAGAGGGGTCAATCAGAGAGTAAATAAAAGATTGAAAGAATTGGCTCTGCCACAACAGCCGAGGATACTTAGTCAATCCTGGCTATTGATCTGCAGGTAGAGGTCATCAGTGAGAAGCAGGGTCTTCTCGCTGGAATTATTTGTCCTTTGACTTGTTTACAAATGAGGCTTCGGCCCACATGTGTGTCAAGTGACAAAAGTTAGAAGTGCTAGGCGACCCAAGAGGATATCTTACTACAGCAATGAATGTAGCCGGGGCAGTAGCGTTAGTAACGCTATGACCACTGGCAGTCTGAAGGCCTCGGATCAAATGCTACTGAGACTCATCTGTGCTTGGCACGATAACATGCCATATGCCAGATTACAATATACAAATTTCAGAACAAGAAAGTAGAGGTCCAAGACTGAGCTAAGTATGAAAGCAATGGATGGATCTGACAAAGACTTGGGAGGTTGAAGAGCAGACCTAAGGTGAAAGAGTCCCCACACTGACAAGGACATCGGCTGTGGTACCACTGGGTTCCAGTGACAGAGGTGTCTGGCAAAAAGCGTTATTAATGATCAAGGAAACTGGCCTTCAGGCTGGGCATTAATTATATCACCACGGGGTGGAGTGAACGCAGGAGGGTGAGGCCACTCCCTGCATTGCGTGTGAGTGTGTTATGAATTGTTCAGCCATTACTGTCATCATTTCAAATGGAAAGGTCGCTACGTAACTTTTCATCACACTTCCTACCACTTCCTCTCCTCCTCACCAAAGCAATAGCATTCATTTAATTTCACTTTACTTCATTTATTTAATAACAATGCATGCTCTAATACAGCATTTCACATCTCTCACTAATCTAAGTGTGACAGACTTAACCGGAGAGATGATTTGGTTAGGGCCAGGCCGCTGTTTTCATCATTAAGCCTGTCTTAATCACCACCATCCTTTCCGTGCACTGGCACAGATTCACAGCCTTGTGCGCTGCGTGCTATGTGCAGAGGAGAGGGTGTGTTTTTGATGCCTGGCGCCTGCATGTGATGGGTCCGTTGGCCGTGAGCAACCCTCCGCTCCTCGCCATCTCATGGCATCGGTGGTGTTCTTTAAAAGGCCAACGGCCGCTCACTGTGCATCTTCTTCAACACGGCCCCCTGTCGACCCTCCTTACAATCAAAGTGTGACTTTATAATCTACGGTTGAAGAGAGAAACACTTACTTAATGTAACAGAACACCAGGCAGGTTTAATTACTGGACCTGCCCCCTGATTTACGGGTTAAAAAGGGCAAATGGATGAATCTTGTTGACACGAGTAAAAAAAGAGAAGTGAGTTTTTACAATATGTTTACAAATGATTTAAAATGGTTTGATGTCTCTTTGATATATCAAGTATGAAGATGCACGATGACATCATAACATAATCTACCAATCAATGGGTTTCCTATAGCCGGGTTTCCCATTGCATAGTCATCAATAAAGGAGTCGGGCGATAATTTTCACAAATTGATTAAAATATTATTAAAAAAATTATTAGAAATAGTCTGAAATAGTCTAGAAATAGTTTGGCCGAGATTGCTACTAAAGTTAAACATTTAGGTTAAAGATTAAACAAGTCATATAAATAAAGGACATCAACATTCATTCATTCATTCATTCATTCAACATTCCAACCATAATTTTGAAGGCTGTTTTTACTATATTGGTGAAGTTGGTGGGCAAAAAGTTCTTGCTTTGACGCAATTTGAAATCCAATCTTGGGATGTTCAAACCTATGCTAAAGCGTTCTCAGTATTCTTGAACTTTCTCTGTCTCATCCTTCAATAACTGATACCTGCAACTTTAAATTTAATCTGAAAACAAATTCAAAAACTTGGCGTTCACTTCCACAGCGCTGCTATATGTGTTACTAAAGATCAATGTTTATGGAGCTCATTCCTTGAGTCTTCCATCACCACTGATTGAACTCTTCTCTCCAAACACGCCAGTGTTCAGGGAGCCCTACACCGTCCGTGTGGCCGACCAGCGCTCCATGCGGGGCAATGTCGCTGTATTCAAGTGCCTCATCCCCTCAGCTGTCCAGGAGTACGTCAGTGTGGTGTCCTGGGAGAAAGACACTGTCTCCATCGTTCCAGGTAGGACACACAGCCAGTCATAAAATAAAAGACCTCAAATCTGCCTCTCTCGCTGAAATGTGCTCCCACTGAAACCCCCCTTCATGTCCGTGTGAGATATATTTGGTGCATGTATGCTCACAGTGTTTGATCAGGTGGTGGGTAATAATGGAACGCAAATGTCATCTAATATCATCATCATCATATGCCAATAGAACATTTCCTTTCAGAGAATTTGTTTATGCCGGTGGTTTTTTATTATTTTAGTTAGTTAGTTTAGTTAATTAGATAGTTGGTGAGTCACTGAATGAGTACACGAATGCTTGAATGAATAAATCCCAAACCACAAATGCTGAGTTCTCTCAGTCTTTGAGTATTTCCCTTCACATTTGGTTGTACTTAGTTGTACCTAGTTCGCCATGTTTGCATTTGCTGACACCCCTCGCTCGATAGTAATCAGTTCAATTGTGTCACTGACATCTTCCATTGTGTTTAGCGGGAGAAGGAGCAAAGAGAAAATGATCCAATCATTCAAAAGAAGTCTGGAGAAATGGCCTTTTTCCTGGCTCCTCGCTCACTGGCTGACAGTGCCGTGGCTAATAGCTGTTACAGACATAAATCAGGCATTAGCAGACGTGTGTGTGTGTGTGTGTGTGTGCGTGTACGTGTGCATGTGAGACAGAAGGACAGAGGGGTGTGTGAGGGCTCCAGGGACCTAATTTGATGAGTGATAGATCTGTTTAGCTACTCATCACTGTCACCCAGACGAGAGCGGCGGCACCTTTAGGGCTCTTGATGTATCTGGAGCTTCTCTCTCTGCTTCATCTGCTCTATTAAAATCAGCCAATGTTAAACTAGGGAATAATATTATCACCTTCAAACTGGGCTCCTCACATGCTGCTGTATGTCTTGGATGCTTGCGGGCTGTTTGTGCAGGCCTGTGCACTGCAGTGTTAACGTTTGTCCTGCTAAACAAGGGCAAACTGCAGTGTCAGATGAGACAGCTTAGGCCAGATGATGGGTTTGGATGCCTCTGTCCCGTATCTTGCTGTCTGATAGCGAGCACCGCTTTCATCTTTCTCAGTAGTGCTGGGCAGAGATGTGTGCCTGCTTGTGGGCCTCTTTGTGTGGCTCTGTCCTGTCATTGATCCAGCACAGCTGTGTGTGTGTGTGTGTGGGTATGGCCTGAGGGGGGTTTCCATTCTGGATCGATAAAGCTCGCTTTCGGATTCCCCACTCTCTTGTCACGGATCTCTCGGTGAAAGAGTTTTGCTGAAGGTCTGTTTGATGGTGAAACACGCACATATAAACTTGTCTAAAGATACGTGTGTGAGCACGTGTCCATGAGTAGATTTATCACCCACATGTTTAAATAAAAAGGTGCAATATGGGGGGGGTCACTAACTGTTACATTTCAATGTAATCAATTCAAAATCCTGCAATTTCAGGAATAAATACATTTATTCTAATTCGTGAAAAAGCCCAAATGCATGTTTCAGAATCAGAAAAACGTTATTATCCCCGTGAGGGGCAATTTGTTGCACAGCCAGCAGAGACACACAGCAATTCAGTCATCACACAAAAAGTGGCATAGAAGCTGGTCATAACAAGCTGTTGATAAAACCAATAGGTGCAGGAAGAAATTAATTTTTGAATGTGTTTGTCCTGCACTTTGGTACTATGTACCGACGACCGGAAGGCAGCAGCCTGTATTCAGAGGACAGCGGGTGAGTCGGGTCAGCAAGGACAGCTTGTGCTTTATTTTTTACTCTGACTCTTCAGAGAGATTAAGGATGAAGAGCATCCATGCCGAGCAGTGGTGAGATGCATGGTGGTGGTGGTGGCCAATGATCTTGACATTAAAGAATGACAAAGCTGGTGAATTAACTGGAGGGGAGGATATTTAAAAGAGAATACCGAGACAACAGCAATGAGGCCGTTACTTTGCTATTGGATAGGCATGATCAAACGATTAGAAAAGCTGATCAGTCAACCGATGACCCCCAGATGGTGACACGATGAAATGATGACATCCAGGGTGTGAATAACAGAATGGCAGGAGATATAAATTATACCTTAAAGTGTGCAAAAGTTTTGTTTCATGTTTTGGGGATAAGCCTTGGTAAAGTGTCTAATTTACTTATTTACAGACAAAGTGAGTAAATGGCCACTTAGAAATGTTTGGTTGGTTACTCTGTAATGAAAATAGTGTCTCGCTAGTGCTGTGTAAATATTATAGTTTGTTTTTGCTTTTCATCTTTCTCTCTTTCCTCCTTTCTCTGGGGCTGATGACTACGTCTTAGTAGTGACACAGTACTCCTCCTCTTCTTTCCCCCCTCCTCGACTCTCTCTCTCTCTCTCTCTCTCTCTCTCTCTCTCTCTCTCTCCCTCCCTGGTACGGACTGGTGGCCCGTGTCAACATTCTACACGCAAACGCACTCCTCGTAATGCATGTGTGTGTGTGCCTGTCCCACCATGTCCGTCCCTCCATCCATCCAAGCTATCAGCCTCTGGCGTCATAATCCCCTTTACTCATCTGTTGGTCTTTATTCATGGCGATGCGTGCTAAAGGTACGGGTTGATAGGATGACACATGCCATGCAGACGGCCGTGTTGGTCCATAAAGCTGCGTTGGAATGAGCTTGGATGAAGAGGCAGCAGCGTGTATGCTGACAGCTGGCCTCACTGCGACGCGACCCTGCCTGGGTGCCGTGTCACTATTTGACAGCCAAATCTTGTTTGCGTTGAGGCCCGTTCATGTGAGCAATATTGGTGGGGGGGGGGGGGGGGGTGGAGACAGACAGTCAAACAGAGGAGGGCTTTGTGTGTTGACTGTCTATCTTGGTTTTCACTCCCCTGTCGTACCTCCCCTCCTCCAGCTATCTCTCCATCGAGCCATGTTTCTCCCCTCTAATTGATCGTTTGCAGCTTCTGCCGTTGGTTAGAAAAATTAGCATTTGTTTGCTTGTCAGTTGAGGAACTGAAAGAGGATGCTCTGTTGACAGATATGTATGGAGGGGCTCCATCCGTGTGTGTGTGTGTGTGTGTACATGTGTGTCACTTTGTTTTTATCCATCTCCTCCTCCAGTTGGAGCTTAAAACAGTGTGAGTTTTATCTGGTTACCATGGTAACGGGTGCGAACTGAAGGGTGGAATGAGGAAGGTGTGAGGACGCATCGCTGGCTGATTTTTATTAGTGCATCTCCACGACTCATCTCCGCCACAATAGTGCACGCACACGCACACGCACACATACACAGAGGACATAGCTGCAATTTTACATACACTTCACAGTCAGCTTAGATGTATATGTACAACTCTTTTTGGCATCAAAATACATTACAGACTTATATAAAGACATTTAGTGATTGTCTTTGTATAATCTTGACAATCAAGCGATATATTTTCATTACTATTTAAAAACAAAAGCATCAGTAATTAGATTGGCTTCAAAAATGTAGACTAATTTATGCATAAATAAGACTTATTGCCTGTTTTCAGTACACTTGAAATCTAATGTCTAAAAATATGCACAGGCCTGTTCAGAAATGTGTGTTATTTGCGGTGAGTTCAGTCTCTTAGGAGTTAACACGCTTCTAATTCTGGCATTGATGAATCCCTAAAAACTCATCTCTTATCTCTGAACACACACACACACACATACATACAAATGCTGCTTTGTTTGCACCTACTCTGCGGCTTGAACAGCATCAGGATTGAATTTGAGCTTTGTGGTGAAGTTTATTTGTTCTTGTGTATAATTTTCCAAAAATGGTCTGGCTGCCACAAACCACAGTTTTATCTTTGCAAATGTGTTTTGAAAAGACCCAAGACTTAACTCACAATATATCAAATTGCTTTGACCCGCAACCACCAAGTAGCCGACCCCACCAGCTGATCGATTGGCTCCTATCAGTTTACACGGTAGGGCTGGGACTCCTGGAACGCCGGCTGCTTGACGATTCACTGGAGTTCCTTTTTTTTTTTTTTATTTTAGCCGTGGTGCTGACTGCTTGTTTTGCTCATTATATGTCCTGTAGCAAATAAAAATACACCCTGTGCACATGTGAGTCATTTCATTTTGGTAGTAGTGTGTTTCTTTTACTGTTGTATAGAAAACCATGATATATAGATCTGGCTGAGTTTTAACTGACATGAACTTCAGACAGTGCTATGTTTAAAAAGTAAAGGTTTATTGTACAATAACCCTCGTCAGGCTGGTGCTGCTGTGCACAAAGACAGAAGGCTCTGGATTCAAATCCCGACTCCGGGCCTTTCTGTGTGGAGTTTGCATTTTCTCCGTGTGTCTGCATGGGTTCCCATTGGGTGCTACATCTTTCTCTGACAATCAAAAAGCATGCAATATATGCAAATGTGTGACTAAGAAGTGCCTGTAGGTGTGAACGCAAGCCTCCCGTCCAATGTCAGCTGGGATGGACGATAGATACAAATTGATTCCTTCATTCATTCATCTTCCTGACCGCTCTGTCCGTTACCGGGTCACCGGTCGTGCTGGAGCCGATCCTAGCAGTCAACGGGCGAGAGGCGGGGTACAGCCTGGACAAGTCGCCAGTTTATTGCAGGGCTAAACAAAAATTATCATTGCATGAATAATATAATAGGATAAAAAAATAAAGTTCCTGTCATTCATGGAATGTTTGATTTATTGATTCAGTGAAAGAAATATCATTGAGCGTGAAGATAAATTGATAAAGTGGGATGTCTGTGTATTTGCATTCAATTTTGGAGCCGTTTAATCGCCCTTGTGCGTCACACACACACATACACACACACACACCCCTCTCGAGCATCACCATAGCTGCTGCAGCTTCTGTCCTAGTCTCCATTTTGTAACCACTCTGCAGAGATATACATACACTCCATTCTCTTCACGTTAGCTCATCCCTTTTTTTTTGGAGGAACTCAATAAGAAGATGCTGAAGTGATGAAATATCGCCTTTTCATTCCACTCCATAAAAACAGAAAGTGAACAACAGATAGGTGCAAAATATGGCAGAGTGGGCAGAAAAAGAAAGACAAAGTGGCACAAAAGCATGACATACTAAATTATGCAGATGGGAGCGCGTGCATGGGACTGATGGATGATGGCGGGAGGGCTAGTAGGTATATGAGGATGTGTGAGGGAATGTGACGATGGCCAAAGAGTGTGTGTGTGTGTGTGAGTGCTTCTTTCTTGCTGTCCCCAGCACCCAAGAGAGGAAGAGAGGTCCTGACATTAAAGATTTATCTGACAAGTACTTTAATGCCCCCCCACCCCCCGAGCCCTCTCCTCCATCTCTCTTTCTACCTTCAACGGTCTTCATTCATCCCTGTTCTGTCCATTAACCATTACACATGTACGCAACTCTGCATGTTTGTCTTTAGGATGGCAGCAGTTTGTGGGCGAAATAGGCATGTTTACTTATTGATGTGTGTTTATAAGATATGGTGTGTGTGTGTGTGTGTGTGTGTGTGTGTATGTGAACCTGGCAATGGTTCGTGCGAGGCTGGGTTATTTATTCAGCACTCGTGTTTGGATGTTTTACAGAGAGAACAGGTGCAGAGTGACTCTGAGCGCACTCTGTTTGAGCTGACTGTGTGTGTGTGTGTGTGTGTGTGTGTGTGTGTGTGTGTGTGTGTGCGTGTGTGTGTGTGTGTGTGTGTGTGTCAGGGAGCTAGACAGTGGGGCATTCACAGCCACCTCACACACTGCTAGTGTTGATCTGTGTGTCGAAATGGTTGACATGAAGTGTTGAAGATAATTACGATTAGTATGTGGAACAGATAGATAGATGGATGGATAGATAGATAGATAGATAGATAGACAGATAGATAGATAGATAGATGGCAGAAACATGAATCTTTTGTGTAGCGATTGAAATGGCGGGAGAGATGGAGGGAAGATGGAAGAAAGAGGAGGGAGGTAGGAAGTGAGAGAGGGCTGCGCATGAGGAGAATTTCAATGGCACTCCAATCATGCAGGCAGCCTCGTTAGCTAAGGGAACATTTGCATAGCACTTCGGCGAATTCGTTTGGCCTTCCTCTGAGAAGATGGCTCCCTTTCCTCTCTGCTAGTTAGCTGTTTTATTAGCCGCACACAGCCACGGTTCACGCAACTATATGCATGTGAATTTTGGTTTGGCTTCTGGCCTGCAGGTGGACGTGCTTTTGATTCAGGCTGTCTCGTCCTTGTTTGTGACAGAGATTGCTGCTCACTGTGTTTCCAGCTCTGCAGCACGTCTGCATCTTTCTGAATTAATGCATAGCGGCCCCATCATGAATAACACCGCGTATATTCCTACGCTGTCAGGCACTTCGCTAAATGCAGACCCCAGATCAAATTACTCATCACCCACCATGAAACAGCCTATTTTGAAAAACTGTGATGCCACGCCTCACCTTTGTGTGTCATTCCTGGTCCTCCTCTCCCTGCTCTGGGCCAATATGCTAATTAGGGAAAAGATACACAATCGAGGTTGAGACAATCATATCTATACTTGATGTAATCACAACTTAGTCTCAAGTCTGTTTAAAGGGATTCTACGATTAAATTAATTTCTAAAAATAAATGTATCCAGTTTATGAATTAGTTTCCTTTTGTCACTGAACATACATGCAGTGGTTTTAATCCGTTCTGTCCCAGGAGCCCACGTTGAATTTACAAAAAGATATGCGTGTGTGTGTGTGCGTCTTTGTAAGTGAATGGACGGTTTGTGTTTGGTTGCAGACATGCATGCGTTTGTTTCCATTTGTGTTTTAATAACACGGAGGGGGCAGGGCAATATGAGAGATATCCTGTTCAGACGCAGCCCCTCAGGAGCAGATTTAACGACCCGTGGCCTGAAGACGTACACGGTGGAGAAGGAGGGAACGTCGGAGGGAGGGAGGCGCAGGAGGTGGAAGCGTTTGATGAGCACGGAACAAGATGGATAAAAACTGCAGGAAAATAAATAGCAGAAAGGAAGATGCTAGAAATTATCCCTTGAATATGTCAACTGCAGTAATGTCTATCAGAGGGACGACCTATGTGTGGCAGTTTGTATATACATCTACGCTGACTCTGAAGTGTATCGTAAAATTGCAGCTATGTCCTATGCTTGTGTGTGCTGTTGTGTGTGTGTGTGTAAGCGCGAGA
>NW_027180956.1:0-25000 GCF_040956055.1 Brachionichthys hirsutus
CCTTTATTTCGTTTGATCCTCGTCACCAAATTTTGATTTTGTCAAAGCAACAAAAGAGCAGCGGTAAATCAGTGATGACGTCACTGTGGCTGTGACGCGTCATGTTCAGGAGACTTCTTTAGACTCTCGCTTGGAACAGAGTTCAGGCGTTCACTGTCATAGTATGGGGAGAAATTTGTGTCAAAAAGATTTGCAACAGCAGGAAAGACTTTTCAACCAAAAAAAAAGTTTTGCAATTTAAGAAAGTATTTGTAAACAATGCTATTATTATCTATCAACATCATTATTTTTGGTTGCAAATCTTTTTTTTTTCTTGCAAATCTTTTCTGCAGTTGCAAATCTTTTTGACACAAATTTCTCTCCATAGTTCTGTGGCAGGATTTTTTGACAACGAAACAAAAAACGTTACCAGAAAATTAGTTATTAGTTAACAAGAAGTTCATTAATTCAACAGTATGTATTTGCTCTGTGATTGGTGCCGAATTGCATATTATGGAGAACGGTGGCCGACACGGGCCAGACTTACTTCAAAAACCGTGGTTCACTTGTCTTCATCCCGTGTGTCTCTCCATTGAGCTCCTACGCTGAGAGCGCCCCCTGCAGGTTGGGAGCACTTCAGTGCCCGTTCATTCAGCGTTTTTTGTTTGCAGATTGTTTCTTGGTTTGCGTCGTTTCTCTATTTGCAGTTAGTTTGATGATGAAGCATTTTTTTTCTTTTTTTGCACCACGCTCCATTTTTGGTACCTCGTTTAGACTTGTGTTTGAGTTTGTGAATTTGCATCGTTTTTGTAATTGAAGCCATTTTCTTCATGAAGTGCGTTTGGCCCGTGTCGGCCACCGTACATATATATAAATTATAGTTTCTGTCATTCAATGTAGGCATGTCCGTCTCTAAAATATCAATGTGATTTTAACATTTTCTCAGTTTAGCACCATCGGGAATAACAGGTACCACATTTTCAGTGCTCTTATGTAACAGTCAGTCTTTATTTGATATAATTTTCAAAAACTACAGACCGTGAATAACATTGATGACATCAATGTTCCAATCTTACAACAAAAAAGCATTAAAATAATGTTAACAGTGGTAGTTGTTACAAGCAGCGGAAAACAAAGACAGTGGTTGGACGTTGTGTACAGAGGACATAGAGCGCAAGGAGCTGGAGTCTCAGTTGTTTCCACTCCTTAGTAGTCACATGCTGAAGTTCCCACTTCGCCAGTCGTCAGATCTGAGAGCAGTCTTTCTGGGATCAATAGATTTTCTTTACTTTTTTTTTCAAGTTTCATTCAGCACAGGAATTCATCAAACAAAGAAAATAAGGAGGGTCACTTCATGCCATGAACCATAGTTACCATGGACCAATAATCTGTTCTACCCTCATCCTCTCTGTTAAATATGCAGTAAAGTATTCCGGAGAACGAGTGTAACTACTGCTGTGAGCCAAATGAGACTCAACCTTTCTCAAGCCTCTCTCTCTCACTACACATCAGTAAAACGCAATAAAAATAACGACAGAACTATATTTCGCTCAAATACCTTGACGAAATAAAAAATCTGTCCCACATTATAAAAACACAACTGCATAAAGAATAACCACACACACACAAAACAAATCAGTGCAGCGAACATTAAATACAAACAGATAATACAAAATGTTTGAAAATCTTTGATTGAATATCTATAAAGCATCTGTAACCTTTGAACGTCACTCTTGCTGAGACTTAAACACACGCATAGAATATAAAATTAAACTCAAAGTAACTCAAACTAATAACGTCAACCGTTCTACGCCAACTATTCACCTGCAAAAATATATCTTTGGCACAAAAGCTTGGTGTTTAAAGATAGATGTTAGCCTGAAAGAAAGAAAAAGAAACTGTGAATTGTGTGATTAAATGACTCGAGAGCTTAAAGGCGGTATTTATTTGGTGAGGCATTTACTGGCTGTCAGGAGAAGCATCATTGCATCCCATAAAGTTTCAGTGTGCAGACTTAAACTGGACAAGAAACATAAAAAGACAAATAATCTATCTAAACTCTCCATAAAGACCAAACCAAAAGAAAGCTTTTATTTTTTGTGTTGTTTTATTTTCTACAGTGTTATTTTAAATAAAGAAATATACACATAGACTATAATATGTACACTTGCTAAAATACCATTTCAGGCTGTGTGGTTTGACTGAGGTGACATTTAGAAGGGTATTAAAAACAGTCCCTGGTCTACTGTTCTCCAAACAATCAGCAGTTTGCACAGCTCATATTAATGAGAACTAGATTTATTGTGCCGCAGCCCATGAAATCATTCCTCATTAAAGATGAAGTTGTGTTATGACTGACATGAGCTCGGGTGTAAAGGATGCAAAAGCTGCAGATTGGAATAATAATTGATTGTCGGCCATCCATCGTTATATTAACGGATCATCCATCCGCCGGGCTTTTCCAATAATTGGAGTTTTGATGGAAGCTTTAAGGCGTAATCGCGTCTGAGCCTGAGAGCAATGAACGGGAGCTACTTGGTGAGTCCTGCAGTCGCCTCCTAAACTTTGGCACATCCGGTTACTACAGAAGGCAAACAGACACAAAGCAGGGGGGGGTATTATAGTGGTGTAATTAAACAAGCAGAATAAGCCCTATTTGACTCAAACAGCAGTTTCCCACCTGGTCACTGGGAGGATGCTTTTCTCCATTGACCGCGAGCAGCACGGCTTCCTCCGTGTTGTCGCTCTTCATCTCCACCACGATGTTATCCTTGTTGGACTTCTGTTTAGTGCTGCGACACATAAAAGCTCTATGGTCAGAGCCATGCCAGATTTTGCACAAGCGAAGATATGCTATAAAGCTTCATAGAGCTGTGGGGAGGGGGGGGGGGAAAGAATGGATTTTTGCTACTTTTTAGGGATGTAAACTCTAACTGTACTTACAGATCTTGCTTGCCAGATCGGCCACAGATCTTTCCCTTTTTGTAGAGAAAATAGAGCACACTCCCCAAAATGGCTAACAGCAGGATGAGGATAATGATGACTGCAATGATGACTCCATTGCCCTCTGGTGGGGAAAAAATAAACAGAGCAAGAAATACATTGTTACTCACGGCAATATTAAGAATGAAGTCTGATGAAGTCTGAGACGTGAGGTAGAGATACAGGATTGCACTGCGCAGACTGTGTGGCTATAGGGCAGATAGCATTTTACACGTCTTCTGAAGAGAGATCAACTCTAGCATCCATTCAGGTAACCCGAAACTAAAAAGGGAAGATGCAAAGTCATTCGGGAGCGTAGGAGGAAATGTGTGCTCATCAAACGGGAAGACACGTGCGGAGGAAGAGGCGAGGAAGAACAACTCAATGGTGCACTGGCGTTTCGTTCATCAGGAGAGAGGGAGATCTGATGAATGGCTGGGAGGTGAGAGAGGGAGGTGCCATGGAGGAGAAGTGGAAGGAAGATTTTTACCCTTACGGGAGGACAGAGGAGAGTATTCAACCGTGGACTACAAACCTTTCTTGATTTTCTTTGGCGGTATAGCAGTTTCGGCTTTGACTGAGAAAAACCACATGAGCACAATTATCAGCTCTGTGTATTATATAAGACATAGCAGCAGATTTGTTACACACACACACACACACACACTGACAAATATTGAATTTGAGAGGATCTTATCCGTGACGTTAAACATCTTGCCTGACGGGCTGACAGTGTTCAGAAGCACAGCAGCCTTTTTCCAGAGTGACCCTGTTTAAGCTCATTTAAACAGTGATTTTCCTGAAATGACAGCTTGGGGGGGGGGGGGGGGGGCGGATTTCCTGACATTATGAACAAAGGAGAGCAGAGATGGAAAGAAAGAAAGCACTCGTGCTGCCTTCGTAATGGGAGTCTGGGGATATGCTCTGAGTGCATTTAAAGTTTCAGCTTGTTTTCTAGACTCTAGAGGCCTAATTTGGTAGAGATTTCTGGTCATTATTGGTGTGCAAGGTCAGTGTGCAGTGTGAAAGGACAAGTCTTGAAACTGAAAACACAATTGTTAGTCTAACGGTAATCGAACACTGATCTCAAATGATCAATACCTTGTTCAACTATCAAAAGATTGAGGAGAAAACGGCACCTGCAAAGCGAGATGCGTGAGCAGCGCTGCATCGTTTCCACGCTGGAGGTGGAAACAAGCCTTGCTGTTGCACAATGTATTGCACTGTGCTGTGAGGCACCAGATAGACGATGGCAGATTGCCCACAACCAAAAACTCAGAATCAGGATATACAATCCAACCTACTGGAGCTCAGAAACCAGTCAGAGCTACAACAGCAGAGACTCGTGTCAAACCCCCCCCCCCAGGAATAAATTGACTGGTGATCCCATTGAAAAACCCTCACATGATGACATCTGAAGGTCGCACCAGTCCATGAAGTGGAGGATTACTGCTGGTTGAAGTGTAGGTAAGTCCTATTCACGAAAAACAGCACAACCAAGCTACGATTGAAAGGATGTTTGATCCTTCAAATAATCTTTACTGACAGCTGAGGTGTCACCGAGTCCCTTTTGCAGTTGACTTGAGTGGTATTTGGTTGGTTTCTTGAGAGGGAGTGTGGTCTTACCTGTGGTAGGGGGGGTGGTGGTGGTGGTGGTGGTGGCTGATGTGGAGGTGTGTGTAACTGAAAACAGTTAGAGGTACAGAAGGGAGGACGCTCCCTGTTAACACACTGGGGCAGCAGGGAGTACGTGTTACGGCCGCACAGCTCCACGGTGTCTCGTCCGAAATAGCAACATTGATTGAGGGGAGACGGGGGGGGCATCAACAGTGAGAGAAGAAGGAATGGAAGAGTCTAGGATTGAGAGGAGGGACTTTGAATTTTGGGATGATGACGGGAAAAGCTATGGAGCTGCTGGACACGACGATGAGGAGAACGGAAAGGTGGAAAGGAAGCAAGGCAAGAAGCTCAGGAGGAGCATTCAAGTTGTTTTATAACGGAGGAGATGGAAGGAGGAATGAAGTAGGAGTTATCTAGAAGGAAGAGTGTTCTAGAGGTGAATCGTGTGTCGGAGCAGACCTCAATGGGGACGTTGGTGAAGGAAATAGAGGAGAAGATGAAGAAGTGATGGGGAAGGTTGGTATTCAGGACAGGAACCTAGAAGGACAGATGGTGGGGGACTTTGCCAAAAGGATGGAAATGGCAGTAGTGAACACTTATTTCCAGAAGAGATGAGAACATAGGGTGGAGGGAGGAGCACACAGGGGGGAAACATCTTGTGTAGACGGAGCAGTTTAAAGGAGGTTGGTGACTGTAAGGTCGTGGTAGGAGAGAGTGTAGCCAGCCAACATAGGCTGGTGGTGAGGAAGATGACTCGTGAAGAAGAGGAAGAGGACTAAGGCAGAGCAGAGGACAAAGTGGTGGAAGCTGACGACCGAAGAGTGTTGTTTGGCTTTCAGGGAAGAGGTGAGACAGGCTTTGGGAGGGCAAGAAAGGCTTCCAGAAGACTGGAACACAACAGCAAGGGTGATCAGGGAGACAGGTAGGAGAGGACTGGGTGTGTCTTCTGGAAGGAAAGGAGATAAGGAGCCCTGGTGGTGGAACCAGGAAGTGTATACAGGGAGGACATGAGAGTGGCTGGTGTTGGTGAGGACAAAAGGACAGGGTGAAGTGGAGAACATTGGTTTGCTGTGGCGACCCCTCACGGGACAAGCCCAAAGGTCAGTAGTCGTAGTCGTAGATTGAAATGTCAGGAATCACAGGCAACACATCGCAGCACATGGCAGAGCTTGAGGCATTCAGACTGCTGGTAAGTAAAAACAGTCAACAAGGTAGCACAAACAAGAAGGGCAGGACCAGAAGGAAAGGGGGGGGGGGCAAGAGGCATACTGTATACACATAAAGAGCAATGACAGGATGCGAAGCCGCAGAAGGAACTCACTGGCTTTAATGTTGAACGTTAGATTGTCCGAACCAAAGTCATTTTGGGCCTCGCACACAGCAGTGATATCTGAGGTGACCTTTACACTGAACACGCTCTGGACGCCCTCCTCTGTTTCTTTCTGGGATGGCGTCTTCCGAATCTGGCAAAAAAAAAAAAAAAGTTAACAGTATTACCTCGACACACGAGCATTCCGAGATATGAGCCAGCCTGCCTATTTTTGATTTGAGATAAGAGCGTGCGAGCACGATTCCAGATGCTGATGCGAGATGGCCGAGCGCTGCGAGCGCGCTTCACTCGTTCTGTAATTTTCGTGAAAGAAAAATTCAAGTGCTGTACTGTAATGTCAATTTAATCCTTGAAATAGATGCATTATTTCACTGGGCGAGCGAGACGATCAAGCAGTTGCCAACCTGTCAACCATACCTGTCCATCAGAGGTAGTCCAGGTAACAAGGGGGGCAGGGAAACCTCTGACGTTGCAACTAAGGTCGACTGTAGTTTCTAACGTCTCTTCTATCTCTGTGTTGTCTGTCTTAATAATGTGTGGTGGGCCTGCAGATAGAGGAGCAAGAAATATGAGCAATGAGACACAACCATTAACCTGATGATGCAGTAAAACTGCAGGAAAAAAATCACACATGCACTGTGTACACAATTATTAGGCTAAATTAACCTGCATGTTTTGATATTTGAATATATCAGGTGATAGGAGGGAGGGTTTAGAATAAGGAGATCAGGCATCCATGCTGTTTCTAAATGTAAACGCAGGTCGCACACGTGACGTCAGAGCAATTTAGGTCGCAGGCAGTGACGTCTCGAAACCTAAAACCATAATAATCCGGCACAGACAGATATTCTCCTCACAAAGCCAAAACCTCACATTCACCGTGGTAAATGTTTCGGTCTGCGGTTCATTAGAACTTTCAATCGACCAAGAGCGTTTTCTAATTGATCAATAATGAGGCTCATCCTCAGAAACACAACTTGCCAAATTATTACGCACACAGTGTAAAACACTAAAGATTACACGACTGACAGGAGACCTATGCAATTTCACCTTGGACGCGAACAAGAAGCGATCCACTGGTTTCCATTCCGTCCATCTCAGGGACCGTTACCACACACGTGTACGTCCCTGCTGTGTCAAACGAGACATTCTTCAGCATCAGGCTGTGATCCTTTGAAACCTCCTCTCCGTTCTGCTCACACAACAGAAAACAAGAATCGCATTAAGCACAAACAGGTCCAATGGCAGGGCTGTTTCGGTTCTCATAGTTGCCAATATGTGTTAAATAACTACTATGGCAGCCGTCTCGGCTCGCTGTTATTACACCGGCTCGGCTCAAGCGTTTCAAATTCACTGGTCTCCCTGAATAAACATCGTAAACGCAATAAAAGTTTTCAGAGCTCAAGATTTAGAAAAAAAAAAAGATAAAAAAAGAAGGACGTAAAATGTGCATCATGCTCGCTATTGTTGCATCGCTTTACCAATTTTGAGTTTGCTTACTTTTGGTTTCTGGTTTTTGTACATTTATTACTCTGTTTGTGTTGCTGCGCCACGTTGCATCGTGTGTAAGTTGACCTTAAACCAGACGGCGCGCGTCTGCAGAGAAGAGAGCGCGTTGCACGTGGCCGTCAGTTCCTGCCCTTGGGTGACTATTGCGATGTCTTCAGGGATCAACACGGCAGCATCGATATCTACACAGAGCAGGGGGGGGGGGGGGAGCAATCAAACCGGGCCCATTCGTTTCCACCGCCGGTAAGATGTGAATGAATTAACTTACAGTTGACAAACACAGTGGTTTCTCCTGCGATCTCATCAAAGGTCTCCATGTCCAGAGATGTGCACTGGTAGACGCCGCTGTTTAGGCGGGTCACGTTGTCCAGCACCAGCATGTTGTTGTCCCAGCTCTCATCAGTCTGCAAAAAAAAAGCAAACGGTTAAGCTGATCAATGCAGAAATGTGCATCATTTCAGTTAATGTTCAGAACGTCACCGCCAACTCCATCCTCTGCATGAAGACTGAACCGCGTAGGCCGAAGCCGGTGCACGAACAACGAGCACAGAGGGGTTGAGTTTCTTACTTCTACATGTCTTATTGAAATAAGGGAGGATGGAGTATTCCCGTTGTCACGGCAGTGAAGCTCAATCGAGTCCCCTTCCTTGACTTTGCCCTTCGGCGACTCCACCCAGACGTTTACAGCGGTGGCGGGGTCTGTAAAGAGAGCGAGAAGCGAGGTCAGGCCACAAACGCGAAGCTTCCCTGGAGGTTGGTGCAGGTTCCGGATCTGCTTGAATGGCAACAATCTGCAGCTGTACGACACGGCAAATTTAATTTACTGGATTTGTTTCAAGTTTTCTGAATAAAATAAAATAAAATAAAAACAGGCGGTGAAACAGCAATTATTGAAATAACGTTTTTTTTTAGTATAACTGACACGGATACATGAGGAGTGGAAACGCTAACGTGAATCTGATTCAACATTTCTGACATGAACTGCAAAGCTGACCGAGTTGTTGATAAAAGTGTTCGCCATAATTTAAAACTTCATATTGATCCAAAGGGGTTTGGTAATCAATAATGGAACCCGGCTGCAATATTCGCACACACAGCCGGTGGAGCTTCTTCAAACGTAGTCAAATGTCCAAACAACCTTGTCGCGTGGTCACATGATGCCCCATGAAAGCGTTGGGGCTGTGTGACACTCACAGTACACGGTAACGTTAATGCGGTCGCTCTCTGTCATCCTGGTTTCCCCAGGAACCAAGTAGGTGACCTCGCAGTAGAAAAGATCGTCCTTATGCTCCCTCGCCACCTTCACGCTCAGCTCGCTCCGAATGGAGAACAGACCGCTGGATTCAGTGGTGGTGCTGGGAGATATTTTCACCACTGGAAAACACCAAAGGAGAAGGAAGCAAAGGCCGCATTAAAGCACAGAGACGCATCAAAAAGCGTGCATCACACGCGTCGTTGCTGCTCCATCTCACCATCCCGATCGACGCGCAGTGGCACGTTGTTTCTATACCACGTGATGTTCGGCTTCGGGTAGCCATTTTTCACCTCGCAAACCCCAATCTGTGAGAAAGAAGGGAACTCAAAGGTTTAAATTGCAGCCTGAAACTCACTTCATAACTTTAATTCTGATGATTATGCATAATAATGAGGATTGTGATTGAAAGTTCCTTCACCTTAGATGGGTTGTCTTCATCGACTGAGATCCCTGTTTGGACGCCCTCAATGGATGGAAGGTCTGGTATTTCTGCAAAGGAGTCCAGAATTGAATCAAGAAGTGGCAGAATGTTCCAGAAACAAGTTGCTTGTAAGGAGTTGTAGCGTAATTTGATGCACTAAAAGGTTGTGAATGTTGTAAGTACTGAAGGCAGTTGAGGCAAACGTGATTGAAGCGGATGTTATTTCACTAGAAGGGTAACCATTACAATAAGTTGAAGTTAGAGTTGACTTTGAGGTGCTGGAAATATCAAAAGCCTGTTATTTGAACAATACCGTAATTCCCGGACTATTGAGCAAACCTGATTAAAAGCCTCAGCCAGAAAAAAGATTTTGTACATATATAGACCGCACCTGTCTATGGATGTCCACGTTATAACATGAGCTATTTACACAGAAATATATTTTTAAACTTTTAATTAAATACAGCGGAACCTCCGTTCATGACTTGAATCCATTCTTCAACTCAGTTTGTGACTTGAAATATTCTTAAACCGATCCCCCCTCCATTTAAATTCATGTAAATCCAGTTAATCCGTTCTCCAGCCCCAGAAACACTTATTTAAAACCTATTTTATGGGTTTATGTGTGGCGAAAATATAGAAAGGAATTAAAGATAACATGAATTATAGAAAAGCACAGCACAGTTTTTCATCAATGCTAAAATAAAACCTAATAATAATTAGGCTTCACGCTTTACCTTGGTTGTTGAAAATGTGTCGTTTGTTTGGCGGTTAACAAAAAGAAAGAAGGGCGGCACGGCGGCGTGTGAAAAAAGTAACGGCTTATAGTCCTGCGATTACGGCATTCACCTTGGGCTAAACGAATGGGCTATTATATTATGGAGGCGTAAGGGATGAAACAAGGATAAAATGGCTGTTAAAATGTGGCCTACAGTTACTTGCATTGTAAGCAGTTCACATTTCAGTTGAAAAATGTATTCCAGAATTCCACTTGGTTGGCTTGCTCTCATGGAACATCGCATGCGAGAGGACGGACGCCGTCGCTGCAGAGCATGGCTCGGCTCGACTGCCACACCTTTTTGTATACAGGTACGCATTTCCCTTTCTTTTTTTGACCTTGTCATACAAGCGTGGCCAATCGGTGGCCCGCAAAGTTTTCACTCAATCAAATTTTGACTTTGAGTAAAGCTGAAATTCAAAATACCGTAAGTATGAAAATCTATTGATAAAGTGCAGCATGTGAAGTTGAAACTTACCAAACACCTTGAGTCTGGTGCGCCCCTCCCCGGCGGCCTCCGTTTGGCTTTTGACGAGACAGATAAACTCCCGCTCGTCTTTCAGCTGCACGTCGCTGATAGTCAGGACCACCCCACCAGTGTCTCCAGTCCCGTTCACACTGATCCGCTCTGCGAACCGCGTCCCTTTTTGTACGTAGTTCATGGTGGCGTCCTGGTAGTAGATGTTCTGCTTCTCACCTGACTGGGTGACCTGAAGTTCATAAAGGTCAAACCATGAATCCACATACGTGTCCCGGCTGTCTGCGGATGTGAAATAGGGTGGATAACACTCACATAGAACCACTGGATGACCGTCCCTCCGATGCCTCCGGATGAGGAGAACATGCAGTCGATCTGTGCCATGTCTCCCCTGAGCACCTCCACTCTGTCCTCCATGTTCACCTCCACCTCAGCCCATGCTGAAAGAGAGCATGTTACGGTTACCATATGATTATTGATCCATATTTTTAGCATAAAAAAACAGAAAACATATTTCCTTCTTTTTTTTTTTATTACCTCCACGGTGGCAGAGGTTATGTTACCACCCACGTTGGTTTTGTCTGTTTTGTAGCAAGATAACTCAAAACGTGTGTTTGGAATGTTACCAGGAACAGTTGATTATAATTTTAGTGATGATCCAGAATCCATGGTCTCTTCTGAATCACTTTGGAATTTTCAGTAACATTGCAGTCAAAGTAGCTTCAAAATGTGTTCCTCAATATCTCGGTGGATTATTGGCCGATGTAATGTAGGGTGGGGGGTCTCTGTCTCACCGCTAAATTTTATCCGGATCGGATCTGGATTGCGGATCCTGATTTTCCCCACTTACTTATATTGGAGCTATTCGGAACACAACCCCGTCGTTAAGTGAGGACCACCTGTATTTCTAATTTATTTCATCAGGGATTTTGATTTTTCAAATTTTTGCCAGTTTGATCTGGACTAAAAATGAAGGTGTGAAATCCTTGCCAAGCCAAAGTCAAGATCAAACAGATGGACTGGTCTAAAAAAAAAAGACATCAAACTGACACGATTTAACTAGTTTGTATGGAGAATTAATTTAACAAGAGGAGGAGGGCGAGCATGCAAGAGGACGGGTAAACGGAGACACCTGATTGTAAAGAAATTGCAGCAGAAGTATGTTAAAGGTGCAGAATGTCATCAGGGAAAGGTTTGAATTGCCGATTGAGGAAGACAATTTCCCAGTCAAGGAGGACGGTGGTTATAATACGATAAAACCCAGAAGTCGATAGTGAGATTCTTAAGAGAAGAAACCCAAAGAAGGCATAAAGGTAAAAAAAAAAAAGAGAAACTAAAGAAATGGTGGATCAACAGGGAGCGAGAGACGCTATGAGAGGAATGGGAAGCCCACCCATGTCCATGTTAATGTGTCGCATTCCAACATGTCACTCTCATAGAAAGAAAGGCTCATTTTATAGGCAGCATAGTAGCCTCCCTGTTCCTTCATGGTCTGCCTGAAACGCTGGTCATTTTCCCTTCCCAAGGTCTCGCACTGAGGCGCATCCGGCTGCTCTATAGGGAAGAGCTCTGATTGCATTTTGCATCACAGTGTTTCCGGAGATGAGCAGAGATCTCAACATGAGCCAGAGCCCGGAGGGAAGGAGATTTGATTTAGCCTTGCCTGTGTCCACTCTTTACAAAGAAGTGGATATACAGCAAGAAAAAAAAGAGACTTCTCTTACATTGGCTATGCTGTTATAAATTCATATTTGCAGCTGTCCCTTCTCTGCCTGTGCACAATGCTATCCAGCAGTTTAGCATTCATTATAATTACATGATTATTAAACCATGCACACAGTACACTTAATCTGTTCCTCTTTTTTCCAGTAAACGAGACAAACATTATGTCCGACTGAGGTTCAGCAGCCTCACACTTAAAGCCCGGAACAGCCTGAACGGTGTTGTTACAATCTGTTCTCATTTTCTAACAATAATTCCTGCAGAAAGATAAAACTATGTTATTTTCCTCCGGAGATTGTTACGTTTCACCTGCTTATAAATCTTTATTAAAAGTCTTTTAAATGCAATGGTTCATTTTTTCCCCACATTATATTATTTTATAGATTCAGGGACTGTATCGGTGGAAGGATGCTGAGGATGGAACTGCGAGGGGACAGGGCTAGAGGACGACCCAGGAGAAGACGCATGGACGTGGTGAGGGAGGGCATGAGAGTGGGGAGGATGATGCAAAGGACAGGGGGAGGTGGAGAAGGTTGATTTGAATACAATGAAGATTCTTTTATAGATTCAATTGATTGAATAAAAAATACACTACCTTTATCTATTATTGATTCTTTTATAACTGCACTTAGTTCCTTGGCATATTTATTTATTGATTTGTTTACATTTTTCCATTTGAGCCGTGCCCCGCCATGAGCTGGCGTCTCATCCAGGGTGTACACCCTGCCTCTTGCCCGTAGACAGCTGGGATAGGCTCCCGCAACAACCGTGACCTGCAAGGCGGACAAACATGCCTTCCCAGCCTCATCTCTTAATTCTTCCTCCCACCATCCATCGCTCACACCTCCAAGTGCTGCTTGTTGTTGTTTACTATTGACTAATGGAGCTTCCTTTGGAAATCCGATTACACTCTCTCTCTCTCTCTCTCTCTCTCTCTCTCTCTTGCATAGGCGTTTCCTGTCCATTAGCCATGGAAAGACAACGCTGACTCTGTTGCAGCATCCCGTCTGTGCAGGTAAGAAGCGGGCCTCATGAAGAGATGAAAATTCAGAGTCTAGCTGGAATTTGGCCAAATGTTTCACACATTCTGGGGCTGCAGGTAATCCCTCAACAGGAATAAACATCTCGTTTAAGCTGTTCCACTGTGCCAAAAAAGATCATCCGACAAAGAGGGTGAATTGCATCCAAAAGCACAGAATTAGGTCGTTTTAAAGATAAACCAAAATAATCCCAAAACTGCCATTATTAAAGTAAGAAGGAGGAGAAAAGGATGGGATAATCTACTATTTATTAATAAGACATTTTTGCGTCGCTTTCTAATCTCAAAATATCACACAAAATATTTCAACAGAAAAAACAGTAACCAACGTGAAGGTCAAACCAGAGCAGACATGAACACAAAACCTGAGATCTGTCTGGCAGTATGATGTGTAATACTATCTGCTACAGCTACACACACACAGTGAGGTCAATTAAATATATCTGACTGACTGAATTGAAGATCAAACTTCTTAGCTTCTCTCTGTAGAAGGAGGAAAGAAAGAGAGAGAGTGGCTATTTAATCCAGACTTAATCCCTCTACATCAGCGAATGCCCTTTCACTTGCATTACAGAGTCACTCTACAAACGGTTTCTTCCATTGAGAATAGATTTTTGGGTGTTGTGTTAATATTTACATACCAGGGATTTCCCCTGCTTAGACATGTTTAATTTACTTCTGACATTCTAAAGAAAAGGCTGAGGCTGAACCAAGGCATGAAAGGATGAGGATGAATGTTAAATAAAAAGAGTGTGTGCGTGCATGTGCGTGTGTGTGTGTGTGTGTGTGCCCAATTTCTACTTTATAAAATGAATACATTGTATTCATGAGAACTTCCTTTAATGACTCTGTGAGGTAATAGCACAGCCGTTTCTCCAAATGGGAGCTTCATTATAATCATCTTAAAATACTAGGGGCTGTATTATTTCAAATTTTAATTCAATGTTCAATTTACTTCCTGGCAGTATGAGTGAAACGCAGTGTATATATACCAGAGTGTATGTTCACTCAAACAAGAAGTGACAAACTCATGGAAAGTTTCCAGTGCTGTCAAATCCAAGAATAACAATGGCCTATCAACTTATTTGCTTACAGGATACAGCAGAAATGGAGTGCACTGACCCGACCAGGCCCAAAAATAGCAGCACACATCCAGGACGGAGCATGGGAAAACAGTGCCTCTGCCAGGCTGCTTTTTGTATGGTTGTAATGGGTCAGAGGCTAGCAAATAGGCTATAGAGTTACCAAAGCAGGAGAGAAGAGAGGATAGTAAATAGAAAAAAGACACAAATCAGGGTGGCGGGTAAGCGAAGAATCGGGTCAGCTGGTTCTCTGTGAGCTGTTGTGCCCCCCCCTCAGGTGAGCAGTTTTGTTGAGCTGCACCCAGGTGTGGTTGGGGGTTGTGGAACAAAACAGCTCACCTGAGAATAGGGGAACAACGGCCCTTCACCTCATGAATGTTAATAATTCCGGAGGAGTCTTATTGCCCTGGCAGTTTCGGCCCTTTCTTTGTTCCCCGCTCCAACAGGAGTACAAGTATCTGGACCCTCTGCCAGTCATTTAGAACTAAAGGTGAAATGTCTTCAATCAAACTCAAACAAGTCCAGTTGATGCTTCGTTTTAGCTCTTTGTGATTTACCCCGACCTGGATGACAGAGAAACCCCCACATGCTGAAAGCTCACAGCTGTCAAAAGGTTTTCACGGAAGCAAGTATTTTATCTTTCGACGTGACGATCAAGAGACGGCGCTGTGACGTAAAACAAGGCCGTCTCCTTCGAGACGCAGATGCCTTGTAGACAATGAAACAAAAGATCAAATAAAATATTTTAAAATTTAATAGATAATGAAATAATCTAACAAAATACTCGTCTTTAAGGAGCCTGCGTGTTGCATTTAAACGCTCGTGCTAACTGCTGCATGTGGACGCATGGTGATGGACAGAGACAGCCGCAGCAACCAAACTGTACACCCCCCCCCCCCCCCCACCCCCCATGCCTGAGATCAAATGAGGTCGACCTCTCTCCCTGACCTGCCAGGCACTTTTGATTTCAACGCGTGACCCAGGCAAACACAAAGACACACTCAACCCCAGAGTGCTGGAACCAAAAGCTGCATGCTCTTAAAACATACCATCAGAAATAATGATTTCTAAACTGGCAACTTAGATTCAAAGAATCGAACTGCAGCAGAGAGGATCAGAGTGGACCACGCGACACAGCAGAAATGGAAGCAGTCACATGGCACTCTGAGTTCTCTTGGTAATCTAACACGAGATTCCATTTCATCACGCCACCTGTCGTAGAGATCAGCACAGGCGAACCCTGGCTCATCTTCCAAAGGGTTCTGTTGACACAACAGCACGGCAATACAAGCTCTGGAGTCTTTTAAGGTCATCACAGAGAGGCACGCCGCTGGTAAGGAAACACCGCTGGTCTTCTCACCCGCTAGAAGCAAAGTGTGATTGAGTAATAATTCATGCCAACGGAGAAAAATATGAATTTGTTCAAAGGGACAAATACATGATATCAATAGTCCTGTCGTCAGTAGAGATTCCTGGTACTAATAATGACACACAGCTGTGAAAATAAAATCAAAAATAGGTGGGAATATTCTTTTTTTTTTTTTTTTTTCCTTTTTCCTTATTATTTTTGGCAAATAAAAGGGAACATTAAACAGATCTAATGCAACATATAAACCTGCATCTAATAAACAGGTAGCACAGCTTAGCACAAGGGCTGGAGACAGAAACAGTGTTTGAAAGAAGCCCAACATACCAGCCCATAGAACTATTACTTTCAGTCTGGATGACACTTTGTTGTCAGAGGAGGAATCTATCAGGGAGACGCTTGGATTTTTGGAGCACATTTCAGAGAATGGTTATACCATGGCACTACGGATCCAACGCCAGAAACGACACAGGATTACTGATCAGCATCAGAGGCTACTCTTTAGTCCCACTTTGGTTTGGCCTCAGCAGTTCCCTCAGTTCCCTTTGATTACATACTTGGCAACAAGACAAGACCTTCTACCCTTTAAACCCACACTCAGCTATTTTTATCGGCCAACACACATTAGACTCTCATACTGTAAATACACATAATATATGTGTTGTGTCATTCTCCCATGTCCAAATCCATAATTCCCATGATTAAAAAAAAACATTGTAAAATGACTCTCATAATGTATGACCTCACTGCCTACGTTCTCCTCGGTGTCTGTGTTTGTATGTGTATACGAGACAATCTCAGTGGGACATTCCTCATGCCTGCTCCCATGGTGGTACAAAACGCCCCCTCCATCCTCTTTCTCACGTCCCAACCACTAAACGCTCCCTCTATCAGGCTCTCTGTCACTAGGGAGAAGTAAAATAACACGAGTTGCTTTAAACTATGGGAAAGGCCAAAATAGGATATATTTTTCTCTCTCGCGTGCAATTCTGCTAATTGTTAATGGTAGAGAAACCGAGATGGGTCACATGGCATGCCCTCAACTGTGTGAGATGTGCGCTGCTGGTTCTGACGTATTATGGCTAAAGATAGATTATAGATGCGCTCACAGGAACGCACGCACTGAGAGCTTTTTGCTCACTGATTTAATGAAATGCACTAGTAAGCAGCGGCTCCCTCCTTTTTGGTGGATGTTGGACGTCCCGTTTTATGGCAGAGGAAAATAAATAAATAAATAAACAGTTAAATCAGGAGCAAAGCATAAATGTAAATTCAAAACAGATGCAACATAACAGCTTGCATAATTTTCAATTATACAGGCATTACACATCTAATTATGCATTTAATTTTCATTTAGGCCATAATAGCCTCGTAGACGAACCTGAGCAAAAACTAAGGGAATTAACTACAAACAGTAACCCACAGCAACCGAAGATGTGGAACCAGAGCAGCGCATCAGTCGGCTCGGGGGAGTCAGAGGCACATCAGTATGGCCGAGCACTGATAGGCTGCATTATGTTAAAAGGATCTTAATGTGCAATAGATCAGCACAGAACATCATTTCAGGAAAACAGCATCCATTATTAAGCAGGGTGTTGGACTAAGAGAATGGACAGAGGTCCTGACATGCCCCCCCGTCTCCTCTTGTGCTAAACTCCCAGTGGGATGACTTCAGAGCGAAGGATCAGCTAGAATCGTAACATTTACAGCTACTTTAAAGCTTACTCCACTGCTATTTGTGTCTTTCTGCATCACTGACATATCTCAATACTTCCTGTGAAAATGCATAAGGAAACTGAAAAGAAAAAATGGAACCAAATGTGTGACTAAACAGATAACGACAAAAAGATGATTGATGCTGAATATGCACAAACTTCAGATGCATTGCTAGAATAGAATAGCACGTTATTGTCATTACACACGGTGATGCAATGAAATTAAGCAGGCTCTGCAAAAATCAGTAAAGAAATTGATGGCTCCAGTGGAAGGCTCTCTAATTTAAAACTGCCGTGACCCGGATTCGAACCGGGGTTGCTGCGGCCACAACGCAGAGTACTAACCACTATACGATCACGGCTGCTACTAGCTAACTGAGCTGCAAAACCAGCAAGACTTTTAGTCTTTTTTAAATTTAAATGTAATTTATTTATTTTCTACCAAGTTTGACACAGCCAAGATCAGATTTGTGGTATCCTACAGAATCACTAAAAACAGCAAGGTATTGTCAGAGGAAGAATCTATCAAGGAGTGTTTTGGTGAACTCTGCAGCACTAACATGCCCTCAAGGAAAAAGAAGCATTCGAGAGCGTGGCCCTCTCCAGATGAGCCATGACCAGAAAGTTGCAAAGAGAAGCCCAATTACTCATGTTTGTCTGTGAGATGACAAAAGGACTTATGCAGGCGCTGCCGGTAATGTGGTGCAGTGAAAGGGACGATGACAGGGAGCGATCTGTTCATGGAGGTAAAGGCATGCCTGGACAAGCTGGGACAGAAAATGTTCATTTTATTATACACCTATAAGTCAGTGCAAAAAATAAAGCGTGTGGCGTTAAACAACAGACAGGTTGATGCACATTTGGAGGCGCATGAGACTGAACAAGGGGACAGGATGTCACACAAATGTTAGATGGCTCGGCGTGGGAAACATGATGAAATTATTTCGGGATTTGAAAGCAGAGATTCAAGAATTTTGCCAGAAGAAAGGCAAAAACATTCCAGATCTCAGATGATGAATAAACATAAAACCAAACTACAACACGTCTATGAAATCAACTAATTTTGGCTCTCGTATAATTAACCTGAGAGCTTTGAAATGTCATTAAATTTAAAAAATCTCTGCCGAGATGCATTTTTCTTGCGTATGTATGTGGCCCAGAATTTACACACACACACACACCACATCCATTCGACGGTGTGAAAAATTTGTGGGTAAAAATGTGTGGGTAAAACTCTAACAAGGATCACTATTTCCAAAAGGCTTCACAACCAAGTCAAACATTTTAACATCAGAGTCAAAGAGGAGGCTGACAAGAAGGAACAGCTGGACCAACTGGCTAAAGCAAAGCAATGCCTAGCCTGCTTCACACAGCCTCAGAGGTCTGCATATAAGATTTACATCCTGACAAGGCCAGACAGCAAGAACAATGAGAATACAGGGGGGGAAGGGGACTGCATTTCCCAGGGGGCAACGTTGCAAAATCCTTCACCCAAACTCTCGGCCCTGAAGAGGCTTTATGTCTGGGCAGAGTAAACCAAGGGGTGCAACTGTTGGGCTGATCTTTGAGCTGTGTTTAATGCGGCGATGACATTTATTATTGTGCCTTACCGGTGTTACACACACACATCCATCATGACGCATAATTACTGGGATCGCACTAACCCTAACCCTCTCCATTGCATCGCATCGCTCTACTCTTATTTCTCTCTCAAATTTAAACAGATCACGCTTGGTCAAATCAGCATAAACTCACCATTTTATTTGACCCGCTGCAAAATACAGACCCTTTGTTTGTCTAACACAACTTAATGATGTAATTAGCCATTACAACTTTGCAGACAAAGCTACAGTTGTATTCGGGCTTTCTTTTGGAAATAACTGGAAATAAACATTCTGAGAGTTAATGTGAACACAAAAATGTTTTTTCTTTATGATAAAACGTGGACGAAAGCAAGGTCCCTCGTTGTTCTGCTGAGCAAAAAAAACAAACGAGGGAGAGAATAAACTTCCTTCCTTCCTTCCTTCCTTCTACATAGTGAACAAGTGTTCAACCACTCCCTTACAAAACGCCTCAGCTTGCAGATTGCTTCACGGCTTGAGCCACAATTGTTTGCTGCCACTCAATGAATGCATGCAAAGCGGGCTCAATGGCAGGAGCACAACACCCAGGGAGGTTTCTTCAAAAGGAACAAGCTCCACTTCTTCCCTGTTGTTGGTTTATTTTATTGACCCAGGTAATGGCGGTAATGGATGTTATTCACATCAACGGGAAAATGAAACAGGAGAGACTGTTTGCTTCTAAAAAAATTATGCTTTCTCAAACACACACACACACACAGAGAGAGCTTCAAATCGCTGCGTGGTTTAGCTGCGAAAAAACAACAACAACTGGATTTGTTTTAAAACAAGAGATCTTATTGAACAATCTCTGGCAATGTTCTACAGAGGGGATACCGTCAATCTGGATAGCATGTGGATTATGTGGGACATACACTCAAAGCATTTACCACAAATGGACACATTCATTAGTGTATCCCCAGCAACGAGCAACCAAGGAGTCCTGGGTCAGATGTGATCAAAAATGCAGTAGAATATAATTACAGTTACACTTCAGTGTCACGTTTAGGAGCAACAGCCAAGAAGCAATGACACGATTTAGCAATTTTCTTTTCAGGATGACACAAGATTGATATTCTCTAGTCTGTGTACTTTCTTTAGCCATTTCCACTGGGGCTCCGGATTATGTTCCATTAATCCTGCCAGGTGCAATTTTTGCCAAAACAATTTTAGACTCATCAATCTCCAGATTGATGGGTTAGGGTTGCACTGTTCCAGCTGAGTTCAAAGACAGAAATGGACTGCTCCATTCCTGTCTGGTGTCCTGAGAAGTCTGTTGCATGGGAACACGTAAACAGAGAGCTTGAACTTCTCAAGGACAGCGATAAGGCTACATGCTCCTGTGAGGAACTTTCCCAACACCAGGAACCATTTTGGGGCCATAGAGCATTTTGTCATCAGTTGCTACTTAAGAATGTTTAAGTTACGTTGAGCATGTCCCTGCAACGATAACGGAAGACTTTCAAGCTGCACCTTTTTTTTCTCTAATATTATCCAACCTGCTCACAAATAGTCGCTCGCGTGGACCGATCTGATGTAGTATAACAGTCCTCCCTCATTTAAAGCCAGATCTGTTCTGCTGATCCTCTTCCAGTAACTTCAGCTTCAAGCCTCAATGTTTGCTGCTGCGGGCCAGAGAAACAAGGGTTTATTGTCCGTGATGGGATCACAACGCCTGAAGAGCAGCAGTTGTTTCGAGCGCACGAAGCCGGAAGCATGGTGCCTTCATCAGCAGAAATTAAACCAATGTCTAGTGTTGCTGGCCCCACTTGATTAGCAAATGTCAGATGAAGTGAATGGCATCCTTATTGGGGGGTCATCCCAACCATCGTCGAACAGCATGGCCTCTGATGTCATTGAGGGCCTGTAACAGATACGCACGACACAATAGGACTAATTTGTGCTAAACATCTGCAGGTTTATGCCCTTATGATCAAAAAGAGTGTCTTCAACAGATCCAGTGAGCTTGAGGCCAAGATAACCAACATCATTAAATGCTTGGGATTATGAGCAATAAAGACCATAGAATTGCAGCAACAGACATTTTCTCTTCAGCAAATTAATAATCTGGCAGGACTTTTGTTACAGTTAAAATAATCGCATTGTTTGCTCTCCGTTCTACTGTGTGACGAACGACCACAACATAAATATGACCACCACTGCTAGATTCACTGGGATAATAAACATTAAAATTTACCGTAACACGAACATAAGATGTAGTGTTTCATATCATCATGATAGATGTCGAAACCACTTTTATCATTAGAGTTGAAACTAAGACTAGTGTGGATGGATTTAGAACAAACCAATAACCACCACTTTTGATGCAAAAATAATTCCAGTGGAAACAGTGGATTTGTCATTCAATCAATTAGTTGATCAATCTCTGTTTAAGCCATACATTTAATCCAAAAATGTCCTTCCTTCCAGCTTTTCAAAAGTGACCATATCGTGCTTTTCTTTGTCTTAAACAAAGCAGAGGAGACGCCAGCAGCTAAGTTGTTCACCTCGACCCAGTAGGACAGTGGACCCCATCATACGAGTCTCTATGGACCTCTAGTCTACTCACGCTGCAGTTATGCACACCCTCTATCTGCCATCACCGCACAGATTCAACAATTGCATCCTCTCATCAGTTTCATCCGTCTCAGCAGACTAATCGGTCACCGCCACCACCAGCGCCTCGACTCCATGGGGAATTTCTCTCGCTGTTACTCAGGGCAGATGCCGTTTAATCACATCCTCCCTCAGTGAGTTTCCGATGGACTAGTTAACACATGTTCCATATATTAGTAAACGGGCAGGGTGGACACTGGGGCAAACGTGAAGAAAGCCAGAGAGGCACAGGAAGTTAAATTAATAGGAGGAGATGGAGTTGGAAGAGATATTGATGCAGGTTGAAGTTAAAATAGGAGTTCAGCACAATGTGGGGGGGGGGGGGGTGGGGCAAGAGAGGAAAAGGTTCCTATGGGTGAGCACACAAAAAGGTAAAGACGTGGTGCGAGTGAGAGGGGAAGTTGAGCTCAAAGAGAGGAAGGGGTGGAGGTGAAATCCACATTAGCCCTTTGACTTTAAAGACACAAGGGCAGAGTCGATGCCTGAGAGCGTTCCTCCTCATCCACACAGCGTTACACACAAATCTATCCTCACATGCTTCTCTAAAAATAAACATTCGTCTACACCTCGCTGTACATTTCACAAGTTACTATCCAACTTTTAATTATAGCCTCACGCAGCCGATGAAAAGACATCAGAGCAACAAACAAGATGATTAACTGCAGTTGTTGGGGTTCGTTTTTTGGGCTTTACACAAAACCTCCTAAACCAGAGCAGTGCCAGTAAAGGCCATGTATCTGCACTGGACTGGTTCTGTGCGGGATAGAAGTCGAACGGACAGAAAGCAGACAGAGCGCTCCTTGACCATAACCAGACCTCTCTGTCAACGAAAAGACATGGAGCTGTAGTTATTATAGAGTTCTAAATTTGACAGTTCATATAGTCCTCTATTTCCAAGCCTCACAACTCACCAGCAAAAAAAGTCAATTCAGTTGTTGCACTGTTTGTACTATAAACTTCAGCGTCCCTGTCTTAACATCTGCTTTATGTGAGTAGTTTCCACCAGCTTAGGACACGCGTGAGTTCATCTAACAGCATCATAGGACAGCAGGAGTATAGTTCATTCTGCATGGGTGGACACATGTCCTGACACTAAATAAAGTTAGAAAGATCTTCAACAGGCAACAGTTCATAGTTTCCAGAAGTTCCCGTATCAACTAATGCAAAATGTAACTTGGTAGTAGAAGATGGAGATCTGTTGCTGCATGGTTCATGAATTGTTTCTGCGATGAATCTCCCTCTCTAAACATTTTTGAAACACCGACAACAGTTTGCGCAAAAACAAAATCACTCACTCACCTCCCCAGACGTGAAAGAGGAGCAGAAGTCCCAGGAGCAGAGAACGCGCGTCCCGAAGAGCCATGGTTGATGTCTCCTGCGTGGAGGGAGTCAGACAGGGGACTGGTCCAGGGAGGAGCGGCGGGACGGCGCGGGGAGGCAGATGATGCAGGCGGGGCAGAGACGGGAGGGATTTACACTGTACAAAATTAGGCGTTTCTATACGGATTAACCCAGCGCACTGTTAATCCAAAATAGGACATATTTTCCTAGAGAAATAACTCACATCAAGAAATTTAGTCTCTTCTTTTTATGGCGCATTCGCTCAACTACATAAACCAATAGGAGACTTGACGATTGACCATTGAGGATATATTTTCTTTTTTGCAGTGTGCAGAAGAGGAGTCACTTGAGTGAGAGCAGCAGGCGGGCGGAGGTCTGGAGCGAAACGCGCAGAAGTTATTATGACGTGATGACACACGCCTGTTTGTTTATCTGTTTGTTTGACTGTCTGTTTCATTTGTCAGCAAGATAGCTTTAAATTTTCCAGATATATTTTCATCTATTTTTAAAGCTATTACATTTTTTGCTGACTTTTGGATCTTTTTGTCAATATAATAATACAGGATGAGGACTTTTCAAACATTTTTCCAATATCAGGAAAATATCAATGATAATAACAGCAAGTGCGTCAAAAGTTCACAACATTAAAGTTATGTACTGTATTTTAAATCAGAATCAGAATACTTTAATAATCCCATAGGAAATTATATGCTTAAAAACAAAGAGTTGAGTCGGAGCTATACTGTTGCAGGCTAGTCTCGGCTCATGCGCACTGAAGGGCTCAATGTGCTTTTAGGTCATTCAGTGGTAACAGATGGGTGAAGACAGTCATTTAAATGTATTTTATTTATGAAAGGGGAGTAGTTACATAATAAAAATAGACCAAAAGCCAACATCATGGAAAATCAGATTGTTGTTTAATATTCATAAAATTCTGATGACTAGGAATTGTTTTGATTCAAGTAAATCTGATTTATATCAAGCACTTTCTAAGAAGAACAGGTCTAGAGAATGCTCTTTATAACAAGCACTGATGGGGATTTGGGTGTCAGAAAGGATTGTGGTGATGTTCATTCATCGACGTAGCGATGGAGCTGTTGTCAGTGTGCCAGCAGTCTGGAATAGAGGCTGCCTCTGATAAAGGTTACTTACATTTTTAACATGATGCAGGTTTTTATTATGAAAAATAACAAATCATAAAGGTGTGTTGGCATTAACAGTGTAGATCTAAAATGTAACGAGTGCAGAGACACAGAGACTGTGTTGCACATTTAGTGTTTCAGACGCCAGAATACTGACATGTTGCTTTAATGTTGACGTATCTTCATTTCTCAACAAGAAACATTCAAGTGAAAACTAGTTCTGCATGACTGAATGAAGCATTTAACTTCATCACCACTCACAAACTCACAAGCATAACTACTGCGTTCAGATTCAACACGTCATTTCTGTCTTCACCTGAACTTTGTTGTCCATCACAGATTTTTTATCAGCAGTAATCTCTTCATTAAAACCATAAGAATAACTCCCTCTGTGTGCTACATTAAGACAAAACTGAACCAGACATACATTGTGTATATATATGTATATACCTGGCTGTATATGTATGTTCAGCATGTGTACACAATTAGGACTGTCGGGGCTTGGATAACATCAGCATCTGCCAAAGTCTACACAAAAGTACTCGTGCATTACTGGGACGCGTGGAATCAAAACAAATTGACAAAAAGACGCAGAGGGGTGCGGGGACATAACCTACAATACTGGCCTGTTGACACCGAAAGCGGTTCTGCTGTGACATGCTTGGCCCAAGTCAACATAGTATATTTTATCTTCCCGGACTGAGGATTAGCTGAATGCACGAACCCAGGAGTTTCAACCTGGCAGTGAACAATCGAAGGTAGACAAATGAGTAAAGTTCACCTGGGTGCTACTACAGCTAAAGGAAAACTGTTGAAATGTCAAATAATTGAGATTTCAGAGTAAGACTCTTCGAATGATGCATTGTCCTGTAACATGAAACCACCTTATTTGGTTTAAAAAAAAAAAGTTTGCTCCTGTTGATTTGTGGTAGTTTTAGCGAAGGAGGCATCCAACGAGTGAAAGTAAAAACCAGTTAAACTTAAGCAAGTATAAGTTTCTGGAGAA